>NC_136067.1:1742778583-1742905583 GCF_964261635.1 Lissotriton helveticus | reverse complement strand
GCCAATGCAGAAACCCTTCTGTCGTACTGCAGAGGTGTATGCGTTGTGGGCAGGATTGTTTTTCTGCAGGAAGGGACACCGTTCTGCACAAAAACAATACAGAGAGGAATGTTTCTCTTTCTATGTGTGCTACACAATGTAGTACATGTAGAAAGAGAAAATAACAATGAGAAATAAAGTTATTTCTCCTCATTATGCCTCACCTGGGGAGGGATAGCATTTTGAACCATTCCCAGGTTTACCTAAAATGGTAAATCTGTGAATGTTCCAAAATCAATGGCTGGATGCATGGGAACACCTATGCTCCACCCATGGTACTCCCTTCCAGGGTAGAGTAATGCTAGGCAGCGAAGTGTGCTGCCTTGTGTTACTCTAGATTTCCCAAGTCATGCAGGGCTAAGCAAGGTGGCCCTTGCAGCAAGATAAAACTCACTTAGATTTTGAGTTGCCTTTTCGCCCCCTTCGCGATGTGAAGCCCTGAAACATCTGGGCCTAAATGTGAAACTTATAAAAGAGCAAATGTAGCAAACAAAATTATAAATTGACCAAAACTGCTCTATGGTATTAAGATGTTGTGAGCCAATCCTGTGACCCCAATGCAACTGCAGCACTAATGATAGCTAAAGCCCTGAGTAGCAGGCTGTCTCTTCTGCCTCTGTCACCCCTTTTGCATCTTGTCTGACCCTCACTACACCTTGAAACAGGCTCTTTGTGCTTTCAGTAAAAAATCTCTCCCACTGTTCTCTTTACAGTAAGAGTACTCTCAAACCTAATGCTAGCTAGGAATGTGAGCCCAGCTGCCTCTTTCGTAAAGTAAAGTAAGACAGTCATAACTGTGATGTAGTGGGCTCCTCTCGATATATGGGATCAAGTGCCAACGCACATGCTTCACTAATGATATCTACTGGCTACTTCTTTGCAATTAGAGTGTCTTGCCCCATACCCCTACCTGCCATTTTTCTGAGGCCTAAGCTAAAGTGTTTCATCTACTTCTATATTTTCCTCCCTTGGGCCATGCTTCAAAGTCTAAAGAGACAGTGGCACAGCAAGGTACACTGGGCCTTAATACCATTAAAAAAAGTATAGAGTCACAATTGGTGTTTAGTTGTCCCTTCACATCCTAGACAATGGTAGGTATTTTGGTGCACCTGCAGTACCAATGATACCTACAGACTGATTCCTCTGCCCGCCTTACTAAGCTATCACTCCTAGGCCTAAAACCCAAAGAAGGCTGTGTAAAAAAAGGAATAAGCCCCTATTTGATGGGTCATGGGTTCCTATGCTATAAAAGAACAACTGCATGTAAATCGAGGTTGAAGTAGAGGGGATCTATTGGAACCCACTTGCCCATTTTTTTCAATTTTACAAATATAGCCCATTATTTTTGTTAAACAAATAACCATCTGTGAATGGTTAATGCAAACGTTGCAGCACCTCTGGCTGAAAGTGGAAGGAGAAGGAGATGCTAGGCCCCAATGCAATGAAGCAGAGGGCGGAATGGAGAGTTGAAGAAAAAGGCCTTGTTACTAGGGTGCCTGATACCTGAAAGAAATATAAATGTGTGCAATCAGTAAAGGCAACTGAGGAGCCAATATGGGCTTTAATTAATGGAGTCACTTGAACCTTTATGGTGACAAAGATATATTCTTTTTTGAGAGGTAATATAAGGATGTTATCAGCAGAGTTCTGCAATGTATGCTTTTAAAAATGTTAGTAATAAGCACTCTTTGATTACATATTCATTGAAAGCACTTGTTTTCATCTTAAAGACAAAGGGCTTGATTACGAGTTTGGGGGACTCGCAGCAGGCCGCCATGCCAGAGCCCCACTGCGAGACAATCAAACCCATAGTCTGGCCACCCGCCAGTTTACAAGTATAATCCTGACGGGCGTTGTTTTCTAAGTGTCATAACAGAGCCTTAGACACTGCCATTCCAGCGCCGCAGCCCGTTCCTGCACAGACAGAAATGCATAATGTTGTGCATTTTGTTCTGTGCAGGAACGGAGGGTGCAAAAACACAATGGGGCACACCATGTGCCCCCCCCTGAAGCACACACATGCACAGAGTTGCCTCACTGCCATTCTTTCCATGGCTGGACTCAATGCCATGGAAAGTGTCATAGTGAGGCAACTCGTACTATGCCAGTCAGTGGTGTAGACGGACCACATTTATATTGCTGCCTCTGACTGCTGCGCCATCACCTTGGGATCACGGATCCCAGCATTAGCAGCGGTCCAGTGAAGACCAACCATCTTACTTTTAACATGGCAGTTGGCCGCGAGTCTGGTGGCCACGGACTGCCACCACAGGGTTCGGTCGTCCCACGGACAGCCAAATCGGGCCCTAAATAATGTATGCTACAGTCTTTCTAATACCATGTGTAATACAAATTTAAAATAATGACACATATTCACAAAGTTTTCTGACACAGACTGCCAACTTGTAGCACTATAAATGCACAATTCACCCTTCCCACTTCACTAATCAAGATTCAATTCTGTTACACTCTGGTCACTCACACAGATAGCTGCCATGATCCCATTACCATTAGAGTTTTCCAAAGGTGGGTGCCTCAGCTGCCTTTAACATTGGAAACCTTTCACCTACTGCCTTGCCCACTACTGGGGTGCCTGGCCACTAGATTTCCATGCTTGACCCCACATGAGGCAGGATGATCCTGGACAAGGAAGTCAAACCAAGGCCCTGGCATGCAGGGTGACATATTTTTTATAAAAGAATTCCAGATTAGTAATTTTTTTTTTTTAAACAAAAGAAAACTGCTGAGCAGGGACAAAACAACATGGTGCATACTCTACAAACTGTTCTGCCTTCAGAGAAACCATTGAACTAGTAGTTGCTTTGAAGGCAGAAAGAGATGCCTGCCAAGCAAGAGTTGATCTCTAACAATGGAAGGCAGACTTCTGGCACATGAAAGGAGACAAAATCCAGACTATATGGCTTCATGAAATTGCTAATTTTGACAAGTTCCCAAAACCTCACAAAAATAGTTTTAAATCCTACCCTTAAACTATCCCATGAATGAAAAAGATATCAGGAGGTAAATAAATAAAAGAAGGTATTATCAACTATGCACTTCCACCTACAAATCTGAGAAGAAGTAAATCCCTGGCACCAGGTGGACAAGTGGATCAAATTCACCATTCATGAAGTAGATTGCGGCAAATACTGAGAATTGAACAAAACGTTTTATTTTTTATTTTTATTTTTATATATATTTTTATTATATACTAGCAGCCTGTCCCGACGTTGTCCGGGTATGAATTGTGGCGGCCAGTAGTATATTGTTTTGTAGGATTTTGTTTTGATAGCATTTCTTATCTGTGACAGGCCTGTGAAATGCTCCGATTCACAGTGCACTGCTGATGCACTTAAGAGTGCGCGTTCAGTAGTGTGTGAACTCGAGTTTCCCTACTTTATTTTTCCTTGCAATTTTATATAGCGCGAACTCGACAACATGGCATGAGCACAATTTACATTACAGAAGAACACATTCATTTGTGGTAGGCACGGGGAGACAAAGCGATTTGCATGGAATCACAGGATGTTGAGCTAATGCCGAGATTCGAACGCAGCTCCCCAGCTCTAAAGTTCGCAATTCTAGAACTTGTGGCGGGAGGTGTGTCTAAAGGTGTATGCTGGTGCTGGCTATCAATGAGAGAGACCTGTGCATTTTTCAAATCGGTGGTGAAAAAATATGAGTATGTTGCTGGAGATGTGGGCTGCCGTGCCACAATGTACTTACCGGGGGAGGGTAAACACCCATTATTCCGCAACTTTCTTTCCGTATACCATCACTCCGCATACTTTCATTACGAAAGTACCATGACTCCGCAATACCTTTATAACGCATGGCATTACATATTTTATGCTTTTACCACGCATACATTTACAACGAAATTCGTTGTAAATGCATGAATGGTAAAAGCATGTTTTTTTTAATGTTTGGATAAGGTAAGTATGGATATAGGGGTATATGTTTTGGGGTACTGAGGTATATGTTTTGGGGTGTTTGGGTATTTTAAGGGTTCAGATATAGTTTTGGGTTATGGGGTACAGGAGTAGTTTTAGGGTTTAGGGATAGGTATGGGTTTTGGGGTACCGGGGTATTTTTAGGGTTCAGGGCTAGGTTTGGGTTTTGGAGTATAGGGGTATTTTTAGGGTTCAGGTATTTTATTTCTATCTAGGAACCTAGTTCGATATTTCTATTTTATGCCCTTGTACGGTTATAATCAATAATATCCCTATAAAGGCATAAGAATCGTATCCATATTTAGTCGTAGCTCATGCAGTCCGCATTAAGCAAGGCTACTTCCCCGGACTCCTAGAAAGCACAACGAGTTCTCTAAACAAACCAAACCTCCAGCAACCTGGGAAATCCCCATTGCTTTTGTTTTGATTTCGCCCTAGAACTCCTGTAAGCACTGTAAGAACGGCCAGTTCTTAGTGACATCTTTATTGACATCTTATGTCCAACCTTACGTCAAACCCGGCACCTTTCAGGTATAAATATACCAACGCTGCCTTAAGCAAACACACGGTGGTTTGGAGCAGAGCGGCTATCTACTTGCCCGAGAGCCCAGCTGATGCGAGAGCCCACGGATGCCGCCCCTCCCCTTTGACGCACTGAGAGAGACGCTGTCTTTTCTCCTGCCGAGAAATCCAGCTCCGGTGTTTCCAGAAACCCTCGCGGGTTACTGGGATATCGAGTCCTGAGAGAGAGATACCAGACCTCCTGCTTTCTAATACCCAGGTACGGAGCTGACTAAACCCTTAAAGAGAATTCTTGATTCAGATTCTTGGCAAAACCAACTTAACATAAGCTGCTACTTACTTACTCCTTCCGACGTATTGAGCTTAGGTCAGGTACACCGGGGTAGGCGTATTTAGAAGCACCAGTTGAGTACGTTAGTCAATGTATATATGTATGTATATAGTTTATCTATTTTAAAGTATCATATGGCTTAGAAACCATATCAATGCTTTTACAGTATTATTTCATAATACTCCTTTTACTGTACGCACTTTACTTTACTATGAGTATTGCAATTGTGGCAATATATTTCTCTTGCATGAGAAAGCTGACTGCTCAATAAATAACACCTTTTATTGAAAACGCCCGTCTCTCTTTTCCCTGCACTCTGGTGAAACTAAGTATGCACACTTGACTGAGTGAAATAGCTGTCTATTGTTTTCACACGACTCTAGATATACACTCTTATTCTGAGGGAGCAAAGTTGTCATGTTTAATGGTTGTCAGAAGCTAATCCCTTCTTGTCTATCCAGGGAGGTTAAACTCCTCCTCGTTTATTCGAGAATGTTTCTAGTGACCTCTGAGCTAGCTGGCAAACCTTAAGTCTAATATAGTCAGTAGAGACCTAGTCGACCTCAGTCCTATGTCTACACTGCTGTTTATATTATTCCAATGCGCAGAGCCTATTGGGAATATAGGAACTACACTACATGGTGCCCAACGTTTGGTAAGGCGATAAATCTAACGCAAGACGTTAGAGTAACTCAGTCGTGCGTTTTCACACAGATCCCTTTTTTCCCGTAAATACTCGAAAAGACGTCTGGAGTGGGTAAAAGGTTAAAATCCGCCGGAACTTAGTAGGAAGAGATTCCTATGTATAGTTTTTGGTTTAGTCAACATTGAAGGATACAGTGTTCCAAAATATTGTGCACCTAATCTTTGTTTCCCTTGAAACCTGATCTGCAACCAAAAAACTTTCTGTCAGTAAAATGCCTGACGGAGACGAAGAAAGAAATGCTACAGCGTCTCAACTGTTGTTGGATGACACAACTATCCAACAGAATGACCCGAATGTTATACTCATTCCGGTCAACGTAAGAAGAACTATAACTATTAAACTTATAGAAAATGGACTGACATCGCGAGGTGGTACAGTCATATTCGTGGTAGAGGCCCATGAATATCGGCAGACAGAGGTATTCTATTCATGGATACACTTTCCAGGAGCAAATGCTGTGACACACGACTTCCACTATTACAAAATAGAGGAACCTCCGGATGAATACACTCCTTTCGAGGAAGTTGAAACCCCATTAGCGCCATGATGCTCCCCTGGGAGCGAACGTTCGCGCTTTACAAATACCCACAAATATCAAATATCAAATATCAAATTAAATTACCAAGAGCACCTACTCTGGTTTAAAGGCGCCCTAAAACATAATAATCATATCACCAGGCTCGGTCCACTAGGTAGACCAGGAGCAACGTGGCCGGTTCTAGCCAGCTACACACCACATCCTGACACTGGAAAAATGTCAAGTGAAGAACTTTTAGTTAAAATAAAAGAATTAACACAGGCATATAGAGAATTAGTTCAATTGGCAATGGAGGATATAACATACCTCCAGAAATTGAAAGAAACAGATATAGCAGAACAGCCATTTGAACTTGCCAGAATCATAGAAAAATCCTATGAAGAACTAGGTAGAGATAGTTTGGGTGGGAAACCAGTAAAACCCCAACTAACTGAAAATCCTGAAAAGATATTTATTAAAAATAATCTAAACACTCCAAAAAAGAGCTGGGATGGAAATAAACAATCCACTCCCAAAGAAAAAAGATTCCAGTCCAGAGGAAGGTCTCCTCGACGGAGAGAAAGATCTCTGGACCAAGGATACAAGTCTCCCCAGAGGGAGCCCTCTGAGAAAAGATACAACCTTAGAGATAGGGATAAATTAAGAAAACCTGATAGATATCAAGATATTGATACACGTCCCTCTCGATCTTTTCAGACTTCCTCGCAGAAATCAGAAAGAAGAGGATGGTCAGAACACAGGGAAGAGCACGTCAAGTCCAAAGACAAGGAACCTGCTCATCAAAGTAAAAAATTACAATTTCCAAAAAAGAAGGTAGCCAGTATTAAAATAATTAAACATGCCGAGGATACTGAGGACACAACTGAAAAACAGGGAGTGGGCCCAGACAATTGCTAGACAGCGCAGCAGAAGTGACCATAGCTCGCAAGATCTTGATGAATCTTCTGGACACAGTGGACACGAATGAATACATTCAAGTGCAAACTGCAGATACCAGAGTTAGCAAACCTCATAAAATATACGAAATAACATTACATATAGAGGGAGATAAGACTAGGAAAGTAAGAGGTCTCTTTTGGGATAACCTTTCGAAAGGCCATGACATCCTTTTAGCTGAGAAAGACTGGCCACCAGAGTTTGTCAGGGAGTGCCCTCATGGCGAAGAAATGATTATGCCTGCCTTCTTAAATCATATTCCAATTCATAGAAAATATACATATGCAAGAAAATGGGCAGTAGCCCAAGCTCCTGCATTATACAAAAATCATGTAGGATGGGATGAGGACTCTCCTCCTCATAAAATCCAGTTAAAATGTCAACCCACTGCACAAAGGCAGTACCCAATTAAGCAAGAAGCTAAAAAGCAAGTCAGGGAGATCTTAGATCAACTTGAATACCAAGGGGTGAGTGAAACATGCACCTCTCAAATGAACAATCCTTTGTTTCCTGTCTCCAAGCCAGACGATTCATATCATCTAGTTTTGGACTACAGACACCTTAACTCATGTTGCAAAACATTTGCAGTACAAAACTCACACAGTGCAGCACTAATGAATAACATTGTGCGCAAAAAATATAAAACGACATTAGACATCTCTAATGGATTCTTTTGTCAAAACATTGCACCTGAAAGCAGGTATTTGACCGCTTTCTCAATGATGGGGTCCCATCAACACTTCTGTCGACTCCCACAGGGATTCAAGAATAGCCCAGGATTATTCTCAGCAAGAGTAACAGAGTTACTACAAATATATGATGATGAGGCATTATCTTATGTCGATGATATCTATCTCACAGATAATGACCTGGAGACTCACTTGAAAAGAGTGAACACCATAATACTTGGGTTCGCAGCTGAGGGTTACAAATTCAACTTTAAAAGTCATGAATTGCCCATCTAACTGTCCTATTTTTAGGATATGAATTATCAAGTGAAGGCAAAAGCCTAGCAGACAACTTCTTAGAGATGTGCGCTGTACTCCAAGCACCTAAAACGCTGAAGAACTTACAATCAATACTAGGTTTCCTGAATTTCGGAAGAACATACATTCTAAATTATGCAGAGAGGGTTAAACCTCTCTATGAATTAATAAAACCTGATTTTAAACCAATCAATTGGACTCAAAAATACACAGAAATTTTGAGATCATTGCAAACAGACATGTTAGCTAAAACAAAATTGCAAACACGCGAAAACATACGCAACCTTGTAATCTGAGTCATCCCAGGAAGATGCGGATTCACATACCTGACCTCTAATGAGGGAGAAACGGTACAAATAGCTTACAAGTCACACTTGTACACACAAGCTGAAATGAAATTCAGTTCTACTGAAAAAATTCTAACTGCGGTTCAGACTGCTGTAGCAAAAGAAAGAGCCCTAGCACAAGATAAACGAATAATAATCGTTACACCAATACCTGCCCTAGAAGCAGTGACAAAGGCAAGCATTCCAAATGCTAAAGCACTACATCCTAGATGGATACAATGGGTTAATTCTCTTGCTGCAACAGACGTAGTATACGAATTTGATCCTAATTTAAAAACACAAGAATTTCTGCAATATGAATATGAATGTCCTCTGCCGACCGAAATCCTGCCTCTAGAACATTACGGCTGTATAATATATACAGAAGGATCAGCACAACCCGCAGTCGGGGGTAAGCAAGCTTACAGTGCTGCGTGCGCGATTGTTAAAGGTCGTTTGCACAAAGGAAAATTTAGACCACTGGTCACTAAAACACAATCTCTAGGAGATTGTACAGCTCAGCGAGCTGAACTACTAGCATTTAAGATGGCGCTTGAAAATACCGATCGCGAATTCCCCACACTAATAGTGTGCGATTCATAATATTGCGTTCAGTCTTATAATGAATACTTGCAGAACTGGGTTCAATACGGCTTCAAAGACGCAAAAGGTGGCACAATCAAGCATAAAATGCTTTGGGAACAAGTAGTTCTTTTACAGAAAGAACTACAAAAGACTCATGTGATACATACACTGAGTCATCAACGTGATGGCGTTCACGTTGCGGGGAATTCATTGGCTGATGAAGCCGCGAAGGCAGCAGTGCACACGGCTTCCGTAGCTGCTGTCACTCGGTCAAAAACAAAAATAGACAGCGATGTAATGCAAGCTGTCAGTGCTTCAGTAAAAGATGATAGAACATCACTTCCAAAAGGCTTTCCAGTAAAGTACTCATACATAACTGATTCGAATAATGTTCCTTTTGCTCGAATCCCTGGAGTGGGGGATAGGGCAATTCCAAACATGGAACACAGGTTAGGACTAATTATAGCGGCACACGAAGGGCTCGCTTCTGCACATGCTGGTGTTTCCGCCACAATATCGTTATTAAAACAGAGATATTGGTGGCCGCGCATGAGAAAACAAACTAAGAACTATGTTCTAGAATGTGAGATTTGCCAAAGAATGAAAGTATCAACAGTGAAACGACCAGCGCAGACGCCCCTTCTAATCTCAGATAAACCATTAGCTTGTGTTTACCTGGACCACTGTGGTCCCTTACAAGGGGATGGCAACTATAAATGCATCATGGTCGCAGTGGATTCCTGCACGAGATTCATTTGGATGTGGCCCCAGCGCTCGGCTGACGCCAGAACTGTTATAAAAGATTTGCGAGTCTTTATCGGCACATACGCAATTGCCCTTGCTACATTCTGACCAGGGTCCTTCTTTTAGCTCTCTGGCTTATAAGGAGGCCATGACCATCATGGGCATTGAATTGCGGTTCTCTTGTCCCTTCCATCCTGAGGGAAATGCGGTAGTGGATAGAAAAAACCGGGACATAAAGCAATCTTTTGACACACAAAGCTCCCCTGGCTGTTACTGGGAGTTAGGCTGCATCCACATATTGCACACATTTTGCTATTGATTTTAATAGAATACAACTGAAAATTACCGATTTATTTGCGTTCGTTTTTAACTTGCTATTGTAGTCTGTGCACTATTAGTACATTTGTACATTGTTTTCTGTGTGGCTACCTGCTACCTGAGGGCCGATTTAGGGCTCCGGTTGGCTGTAGGCTTACCTCCCCAGCGCGATCTCTGTAAGCGCCATCATGGGGGAATTCTGCCACTTAGCGCTCTAGTGCTCGGGCGATTCCAGGCCCTCGCGCTATAAATTGCTTCGCTCATTTGGCGCTCTTCTTGACACACAAAGCTCCCCTGGCTGTTACTGGGAGTTAGGCTGCATCCACATATTGTACACATTTTGCTATTGATTTTAATAGAATACTACTGCAAATTACTGATTTATTTGCGTTCGTTTTTAACTTGCTATTGTAGTCTGTGCACTATTAGTAGATCTGTACATTGTTTTCTGTGTGGCTACCTGCTACCTGAGGGCCAATTTAGGGCTCCGGTTGGCTGTAGGCTTACCTCCCCAGCGCGATCTCTGTAAGCGCCATCTTGGGGGAACTCTGCCACTTAGCGCTCTAGTGCTCAGGCGATTCCAGGCACACACACTTCATAAATGTCAGTTCATGTCCGTCCGCGCAGTGGGCGCGCCAATGGCGCGCCAGAGGCAAGCCCGTCTGGGCCCGTCCGGGCCAGGACGGACTTAGGGCCAGGGATGCCGTCCGTGTCAGGTCACCACGGGGATAAATACTCAAAGGAGGATCTTATTCTCCTCCGACCGGTTGACTCGCGACACTGCTCGCACGAAAGGAGATCAGATGACCTATTCATGCCGTGTGAATTCTGCCACAGTAGGGGCCATGGCATTACAATAGGAGTTCACGCGGGGATCCCGCTGGCTATGGCACTATTTAACTGCAGATCCCTGCCCAAACACTCTCTACAGATCCACCATGTAATCCAGGATAACAACTTGGACATTTTGTTTCTCACTGAAACTTGGCTATCTGTCAATTCTGATTTCGATATTGTTAACGCCCTTCCGGACGGCTATCTTATCCAATGCCTCCATTGATCTCAAGGGAAGAGGGGGGTTAGCCATAATCTGCAGGGATAAATTCACGTGTAGGGCAGATAAGGGTCTCATTCTGGACGCCGAGAGTCTTTATTTTAGGATACAACTTTCCCCCAACAACTCGCTCTCAGGCATGCTTGTTTACCGCCCTCTGGGCTGAATAAAGCAATTTACTAGCTCCCTTCTCGACATCGTGTTGGCGCTGGCAGCCTCTTCTTCAAACTTCTTGCTACTGGGAAACCTGAATCTCCATTTTGATAATCAAGATGATAAAGTGGCTTCAGACCTGAGATCTGAGCTCGGGCAGGCAACCTTGTGTTGCACAACTCCGAGCCTACCCACGTAAAAGGCCATTTGTTGGATCCAGTGTTCTCTAACATCTCCCAACTTAGGTCTTTACCCCCTCTCCCCCTCCCCTGGTCAGACCATTTCCTGATCCCATTCGAGCTTAACCACACCATAGAACCTAGACCTCCCCCCGCAACGTCCCCACGTACCCCTCAAAGGCTATGGTCTCAACTGTCAATAAAGGACCTAACCACAGCACTTGAACATACGGTCCCCATACCTGAAGTCGATCCTCTGTAGGCCGATGTTAACCTCCATAGCTGAATATGCTCTGCCTTAGATGCCGTTCTGCCCATGAAAATGGTGAACAAAAAGAACGGTGGCCTTAAGTCCTCCTGGTACACGCCTGAACTGAGGATGATGAGGAAAAAGTGCAAAAAACTTGAGCGAGAATGGCGTAAGAACTGGGCGTCTAACACTAGATCAGATTACCGAGAAGCTATGAGATCCTATAAGGCAGCTCGCAATCTGACTAAAGCTGCCTTCCTCGAGGAAAGAATAAAAACCTCTTCTAATTCCTCGAAGGAGATGTATAAGATTGTTAAGGAGCTGCTTAAAGTCCCCACTCCACCTGTATCACAAGATGGGAGCAAAGACAAATGTAACCAACTGGCCCATTACTTTGACACCAAGATTCGTAACATTCTAGCCAGTCTTTCCCAGAGTGCCCCCAGGCTGGATAAAGTTGAGCCAGACATCGCTCCAGACAGGGTAGTGTTGGACAGCTTCACACCTATCTCGAGGGAGGTTTTCTGTGCCGAGCTGTCCGCCCTTAAGAGCGGCTCTCCCCTTGATCCCATGCCTATTCATGTCCTCAAGCGGTTTAGTGACACCATTGCCGCCCCCACAACGGCCCTGCTAAATGCCTCTTTCAACCAGGGCGTAGTACCACCTAGCTGGAAGCAGGCGATGGTAAAGGCGCTATTAAAAAAAACAGGCCTCGATCCCGTGGACCTGTCAAACTTTCGTCCCATCTCTTTACTGCCGGGCCTAAGCAAGATCGCTGAGAAATGCGTCAACTGGCAGCTATCACTTTACCTTGAGTCCAATGACCTGCTGCGACGGTCTCAAACGGGCTTTCGTCGCGGGCAGGGAACTGACTCGGCCCTAATCGCCATGGTGGAGGAGGCCAGATGCATCTTAGATTCAGGAGGATCCGCGGCTATGGTCCTCCTGGATCTAAGCGCTGCATTCGATACTGTGGACCATCGTATCCTGATTCAACGTCTGGCCGAGATGGGAGTGAGGGACGTGGCTCTCAAGTGGCTCACCTCATATCTGGGCGGGCGGGTCTATCAGGTCTGCGAAGGCAACACTAGATCTGAGCTTATCCCCCTTCAGTGTGTAGTCCCGCAGGGCTCATCTTTGAGCCCTACGCTTTTTAACGTTTACATGGCCCCACCAGAAGAGGTGGTTTCACCCTCCGGGGTGAAAATAGTGACCTACGCAGACGACACACAACTGGTCGTCTCGCTGTCTCTCTCAGAAAGTCATGGTGAAAAGTTTGCCTCCTGATTATCAGGCATTATGTCCTGGATGTCAGGCTCCCGACTAAAACTCAATGGCACCAAGACGGAGCTGATGCTCCTGGGCAACTCGGTTACCTCTCTCCCAAAAACCATGTGGCCCCCCTGTCTGGGTGCACCCCCCCTAAGGATGCAATAAAAAGCCTGGGGGTCTGGTTCGAGCCGGAGCTGTCAATGGGAACACAGGCCAAAAGGGTTGCGGGGACCTGTTATGGCCTGCTCCGATCAGTGCGGAAAATTATTCCGCTACTCCCGCCCAACTCCAGGAAACTTCTGGTGCGGGGGCTCATTCTATCTAGGCTAGATTATAGCAACGCCCTATTCCTGGCGGCCCCTGAGTCAACCCTCAATACGCTCCAAAGAGTCCAGAACGCGGCTGCCAGGCTGCTCACCAGATCGGCAAAAAGATCTTCTGCCAAACCTGCCCTTAAGGCCCTTCACTGGCTGCCGATCCGAGCAAGAGTGAAGTTCAAGTCCCTCTGCATTGTGTTCAGATCACTTCAGGGCGTCGGCCCCCCTATCCTGAGGGACTTGATCCGCCCTTACAAGTCGTTGCGCTCCCTTCGGTCCGACCATGGCAATCTGGTGACAATTCCGAGATCGAAGAGGGCACGGTCTGGTGGCCGCCGGTTTTTCGTTAATGCCGGTCAGCTGTGGAATGCCCTCCCAGTTGCGATTCGGAAGGAACCAAGTCTGGGGAAATTTCGGAAGGCCCTGAAAACCCACTTATTCCCTCTTGACGTCTGACTTTTTGGTGCACGCTGTTGGTAGCTTTGTGTTTCTTTTAGCGCTGGGACGCTCTAGGGCAGCCATGCGCTCTACAAATCAATTTTCATTTCATTTCATTCATTTCATTCATCTATAACGGCGAGGGTATTAGGTTCGGGTGATGGGTGGGTCCAACATTTAACAAGTGTCCAACGTAGTCTTAATAATCTGCCAAGAAATTCTCTGAAAGGTTTCAGTACGTACGAACTATTGTTCGGGACTAAAATGCATATTCAGGACCTTGATAGTCAGACTTCAGTGGTAGAAGAAAGATGCTTTGATATCCAAGATCGGTTGGCTATTTTACAGGACTTAAATGAAACAAGAAAAGGCCTGAGCAACGTAAATTTAAAACAGCAGCCAACAGCCACTGAAGATAAACCACCTGTCCCAGCAAGGCCTGTCTGGATTCCAAAGATTGGGGATCTGGTCAGAGAGAAGATTGCGGTGAAGAAGGAATTTGGGCGTTCTTACAGAAAAGCAGTACCTGTCTTAGCTGTCAGCGGAACAAGATCAGTTGTACTACCGCCCCTTGCTGGTAAAAAGGAGAACCGAGTTGTATCCATCGACCTGGTAAAACCACAATCATGTGGCCAATAATAAGTAGTGGACTCCCAAGAAATAGCAGAGTACCAAAATTTGCCACAATACAAGAGGTTCAAACTGAGAGACTAATCACATTTGATAAACCTGCAGTGAATAAAAAAGGACTATGCAACAACGCCATGGAACTTGTGCCTCTTGAAACCCAAATTGCAACAGTTCATCAAGAAACACCTGTCTACAACGACGTAGCCTCAGACTATGCTAATAAAACAAAAAATGCAAAAGCAACTGAAAATCCGGAAGCAATTCCAACAATTGACAGAACTGCATCTGGCTACTTCATCAATTTCGATAACTTTTCTGAAGATCCGAGCGAACCTGAAGAAACACCAGCAACAAAAACTTTCAAAGATAAAGTAACTGAACTCTTTCATCAACTCAAAGAAACCTATCTGATTTCTCCATGGATTGAATTTTGGATTGTGTTAGGTGTAATTTTCCTCCTGCTTTGGCTCATCATGGTTCTTTGTTTGGGAAAATTAATTGAGGGAAAATACAGTACAATGGACACAGCAAGTCAGAACATCAACTTGGTCCTAAAGCCTCACAAGTCATCTCACATCGAGAAAAGAGAACTATCATCAGTGAATGTCACAGCCAATCCAATACCCGGTGGGGTAGCATGGGACAAAACGGATTATGAAATCTACGGCCCGGTTGAGCTCTTGAAATATCCACATCAGTTCACGGTTTCATTAAGTGACTTTGTAAAACCAAGTACATTCTCTGATGATTGGGACTTTGAAAGTATTAATGATATGATGTCAGATTTAGTAATGTCAGCAAAATTTACAGAACATGATTACTTACAGGGTTCATCAAATTATGAAGAAATGTATTGTTATAATCACTTTGCACATCACTATTTGCATAAATCTGCTCAACCTAGAAATGTTTTTAATAATAATCAATGGGAACATTGTGCAACTCCACCTCAAAGCAGTTCGAAAACATTTTACGAGAAATTCCCATACTTCTCAGGGGTTAACACAAGTGATGCAGAAACGTTTTATTTCAAACTGTTAAATAAGACAGGGGTAAAAACAATGCTGACAAATACTAAATTGATCTATTCGGAAACATTTTATGAAAAAATGATTACATTTGGTTTTGAATTCTGGAAAAATAACATTGAAACAAAAACCATCTGGGGTACAAAAGATTGGCAGGTCCAAGGTTTAGAAGCATTATTTAGAGCCTGCATGATCCCAGAACAAATAATATTCTTGAATGATACCATTCAACAGACAACCTGTCTTGGCCTAGCCAAGATAAAAGATTTTAACAAACTGTCTATTCCAAAGCCAACACCTGACAGTAATAGCACTACAGATGTTGAGATAGACGTATCCCATATTTTTAACTAAAACAGAACACATCCTGATTGGAAAAAATGGTTGATCTGGCCCACATACACAAATAACTGTCAAGATAGATTCCTGAACAAAATACAGGGGTTAAAAATGACCAGGCCAGACCCTAGATACTCCCAGAGACAACATCCAGGGATAGTTACAACATACAGTGTAGGCAAACTATGCCTTGAGTGGCTAAAAAAATCCACACTGGCTAAAATCAAGCAACACTTGACTTTACTTAAAGACGGTGCTGACTTGCGTGATATCATTATGGGACCATGCAAACAGCGTCAAAAACGTTTCATAGCGGCCGGTATATACGCTACGTACAACGAAGCTCGGAAAGTAATGCAAATTGAAACAGCAGAAAAAATACGAGAAATTGATTGTATTACTTTGGAAAAATCCCTTTCTGTTGTGGACAATGGGTTAATGACTCTGTCCTCCAGAATATATTCACTGGACAGTATTGTATCATCTGCTATTGATATAATAGAGCAGGACTTACTAATGTTACAACACGGGCAGTCCCAATTACGTTCTATTGTACAGCTTGGCTGGACGTTGCAAAATCTGCGTTCAGGCTACGTGCCCTGGCGTTTAATCAACACAACGTCTTTATTCTATATCTTTAACCTTACTGATAAACAAATCAGTTTGGCACAAAAAGGAGCAGACTATACGATTCTGAGCATTGAAAAACTTTAGAGATTACCATTGACAATGTCAGAAAGACCTGTCATTGAATGGATAATACACGGAATAATTACAATTCCGATAACAACTTTCCAATTTAAATACTGTAAAAAGAGTATATACCAGTGGGCCAGTATGAAAGGTTGGGTAAAGGGTACATCAAGTCATCATGGAAATTACCTTATACACACACATTTTACACTGAAAAGAAACAGAATGTATTTCTTAGTGGTAAAAATTATGAACGATCACTGAGCGGCATACTTCTGTGTCAAGGTATTAACCTGCATGGGGCCTGTGAGGGGACTTCAAATAACCTTTCATGTCACCAGCACGGCACACCTGCAACACAAATAGAGCCATTCTTTAGACGGCTTTCTAACGGGAGCTATATTCTAATAGTGGACCACAGCTGTTGTGGCATGGTGCCAGGGAAAGCCTATCTCGTCAGCGTGAGTTCCATGGTCACTTGCTGTATGCAAGTATTGTATCCAAACAGCAGTCCAGATACGGAGGCAACAATTTGGCTTTCTTTGAATATCTCTTCTATTTGAATTGATACTTTAAGCAGAATAAAGTCTGTTCTTTTACAGACTACTGTGCCCTTAACTTCATCAAAAGAAACGTATGATCTGCAAGTTGCAAGGACAATGGCAGAGATATATAGCCTTTTATCAACAAATTGCCCCGTGCATTTCACAGAAATGCTAAGCCAAATCCTAAATATGTCAGATACCAGTGGCATCCCACATGTATTTAAGACAATTGTTTCGGGACTGTTAACACCCTTCAAAACAGTTCTGGGCATTTTTCCTAATTTTGTCCATTCTGTCTTTGGCGGCCTACCACTTCTTTTGGGACTCGTAGCAGGAATTTTATTTTTGATCCTTCTGCTCCGATATGGCAAGCCAAGTCGCAGACAAGACTCCAGCAACGATGGAAGAAACGATCCTAGCTATACGCTATCGGGACCGCATAACTAAAGTCCTTGGATTAACCCGGATAAGAGATCTGAATATGACCTGGTTTCTTTCATTCAGACCCATCTGGCAGAATTGCATCTTACCTGTGCTTCAATGTATGCTATGCGGAGAAGAATGCGTGTTGGACGTCTGTCTTACACTACCATCAGCAGTACCATTGGATACAGATACTTTGCTAAGTCCTGTAACGGCTCATGCATCGTGTTGTCCCCAGCGGCTACCCATTCTGATGACGGCATTCGTTGAGACTTCATCACTACGATTATGTGGCAGTGAAGTACGAGATGAGAGCAGCATCACCCAGGTACGACCTTCTGTGAGCATTGCTGAATCTGACATCGATGATAGCAATCATTCTCACGACTGTACTGTTGTGGCATTTTCAAACTTAGTCGAACTTTCACCTGAAGCCGTAGACCAATTTTTTGCGAGTCTGTCTGAAATTATGTTCTCCTCTGAACAGAAAGAATAACTTTTTTAAACAAACAAGCACACAGCGTTCCCTGAACTCTGAATTCGGCCTTCAGCTTTGATAAACAAAAGCTACTGAAAACATTTGGAACTATTTTTCCTCTGAAGCGAAATTATTTTTTTTTCCCTTCCAAAATATTTACCTTTTTCTGGCACATGTACTCTGCTTAAAGTAGAACTATTCTTAGAGAACGGAGCTTCTATTTTAGGAACTCTAGAGACAATATATTACCTCAACCTCAAGCACAAGTACAAGCATTTGTATTTTTATGTAATGGAATGGTCTCGACCTTCTCTTCTGTATTAAGAGCCATTTCATGTGTAATTTTCGCAATTCATTCAGCTGATAATTATATGCAATCCTTTTTTCTGAATGATAACACTGCTTGAAAAGCGTACAGTACCAATAATCATTTTCGTGTATTTACCATATACCAGTTCAAATGCAAAGTATGTAATTTGGGGTGGGTTGGAAAAACACATGCACTTTTATATGTTTACTATTGCTTAGTTTTAGTAATGATGGACATTAGATCATGGAGTGGGTATTGTGTTTCTATCTAGGAACCTAATTCGATATTTCTATTTTATGCCCTTGTACGGTTATAATCAATAATATCCTTATAAAGGCATAGGAATCGTATCCATATTTAGTCGTAGCCCATGCAGTCCGCATTAAGCAAGGCTACTTCCCTGGACTCCTAGAAAGCACAACGGGTTCTCTAAACAAACCAAACCTCCAGCAACCTGGGAAATCCCCATTGCTTTTGTTTTGATTTCGTCCTAGAACTCCTGTAAGCACTGTAAGAACGGCCAGTTCTTAGTGACATCTTTATTGACGTCTTATGTCCAACCTTATGTCAAACCCGGCACCTTTCAGGTATAAATATATCAATGCTGCCTTAAGCAAACACACAGTGATTTGGAGCAGAGCGGCTATCTACATGCCCGAGAGCCCAGCTGATGCAAGAGCCCACGGCCGCCGCCCCTCCCCTTTGACGCACTCAGAGAGACGCTGTCTTTTCACCTGCCGAGAAATCCAGCTCCGGTGTTTCCAGATACCCTCGCGGGTTACTGGGATATCGAGTCCTGAGAGAGAGATACCAGACCTCCTGCTTTCTAATACCCAGGTACGGAGCTGACTAAACCCTTAAAGAGAATTCTTGATTCAGATTCTTGGCAAAACCAACTTAACTTAAGCTGCTACTTACTTACTCCTTCCCACGTATTAGGCATAGGTCAGGTACACCGGGGTAGGCGTATTTAGAAGCACCAGTTGAGTACGTTAGTCAATGTATATATGTATGTATATAGTTTATCTATTTTAAAGTATCATATGGCTTAGAAACCATATCAATGCTTTTACAGTATTATTTCATAATACTCCTTTTACTGTACGCACTTTACTTTACTATGAGTATTGCAATTGTGGCAATTTATTTCTCTTGCATGAGAAAGAAGACTGCTCAATAAATAACACCTTTTATTGAAAACGCCCGTCTCTCTTTTCTCTGCACTCTGGTGAAACTAAGTATGCACACTTGACTGAGTGAAATAGCTGTCTATTGTTTTCACACGACTCTAGAGATACACTCTTATTCTGAGGAAGCAAAGTTGTCATGTTTTATGGTTGTCAGAAGCTAATCCCTTCTTGTCTATCCAGGGAGGTTAAACTCCTCCTTGTTTATTCGAGAAAGTTTCTAATCACCTCTGAGCTAGCTGGCAAACCTTAAGTCTAATATAGTCAGTAGAGACCTAGTCGACCTCAGTCCTACATCTATACTGCTGTTTATATTATTCCAATGCGCAGAGCCTATTGGGAATTTAGGAACTACACTACACAGGGGTAGGTTTGGGTTTTGGGGTACAGGGGTATTTTAAGGGTTCAGGGCTAGGTTTGGGTTTTGGGGTACAGGGGTATTTTAGGGTTCAGGGGTAGGTTTGGGTTTTGGGGTACAGGGTTATTTTTATGGTTCAGGGCTAGGTTTGGGTTTTGGGGTACAGGGGTATTTTTAGGGTTCAGGGGTAGGTTTGGGTTTTGGGGTACAGGGGTATTTTAGGGTTCAGGGGTAGGTTTGGGTTTTGGGGTACAGGGGTATTTTTAGGGTTCAGGGCTAGGTTTGGGTTTTGGGGTACAGGGGTATTTTTAGGGTTTAGGGGAAGGTGTGGGTTTTGAGGTACAGGGGTATTTATAGGGTTCAGGGCTAGGTTTGGGTTTGGGGGTACAGGGATATTTTTAGGGTTTAGGGATAGGTTTGGGTTTTGGGGTACAGGGTATATTTATAGGGTTAAGATGGGTTAGTGTTTAAGGGTGTTGGGGTATTTTAAGGAGTAAGGGAGGGTTATGATTATGAGGTGCAGGGGTATTTAAAGGGAGCAGGGTGGACACCCGGAGCTGGAATGTACAGAACCTGGGAAGAAAAAAACAATGAAATATTGGGCACAACGATCGCTTTTTTCCCCCGTAATCCCGCGCCCCGCACACGTCCATGCCCCCAGCACACGCCCACAGCACACGATATGAGACATGGCATGAAGGGCGGAACGTACCACACGCCCCCAGCACTCGCCCACAGCACAACACAGACATGCCCACAAGGGACTACTTTGCTGGCACGGTTCTTTTACCTTTTAAATGTATATGGTGGGCATCTGCATAGCCTATGTCCTTCTGCTGCAACTGCCCTTTCCAACGCTGTATTGGGTGTTGTGATTGGTGCTGTGGTTCCTGAGATTACCTGCCTCAAAGTTTTGGGCTCTCTTTTTATTATATTAGTATGGATCTGGTGCAAAAAATTCAAATAAAAACATATATATTCCATTTAACCGACACTACATTTTACATACTATAACATTACAAATAAATACCAGTAAATTCATCAATATACAACTATACAAACAGGGTCGCATTATCAGAGGATAATTAAAAGGCATTAAAAAAAATCTTAAAGAACAGATCAGGAGATGAGCACAACCGTAATATATACCATTCAGCCACTGAAGACTGCGCAATATCACACCATACCAGTTAGATTTTAGTCTACAGTTTAGCATCCATTAAGCATTTAAGGGGGGCCCAGATGTTCTGCCCCACCTCCCTCATCCTTCTGCCCCTTCGAGAGTATCGAGAGGATTCGATATTATGGATCCCTAATTGTCTTGACAACCACATCTGAAACGAGTGCGCCATAGAGTCCTTCCAGCCAGCAGCCAGTAATATTTTTAAAACTCCAACGCAAATAAATACAAAAGCTTCCTCCTCCTTTTTCAACCTCAAATTGGAATCTGTTCCCAATATCATCAGCACAGGGGATAAGACGATTTTAACACCTAGTAGCCCCTCCCAAAATTTTCCAATCTCCGTGCCGATCTTCTTTAATACACTGAAATTATAAAACAAATGCACCAAATTTGCCGTCCCCTGGGAACATCTTAGACATTTATTGTCTTCCCTTTTCCCCCACTCTAAAAGCTTGGCTGGGGTAAAATACAACTTAAATTGCCTGCCAGCTGCAACGCTTTATCCAGATCCACATCCCCTATTCCAGCGCGAGCGCTATCCACGCAGCGCCTGTTTTGTGGCAGCTTCTGTTTTTAACTACCCGTTTTGTATCTGATTTAAAAATTTGTTTTTAGAGTTATTCCCTGGTCTTACCTGCCTGGCCTTGCATACCCTCACCTCTGCCATCACACCTGCACTGTAATTGTGGTAAATCACCGCGTTTAGCGGGTCCTTCGCCCCTGACTCGCGGCGGCCATCTTGGGTGAGTGGGTCCCAGCGCGCCAGCAAGTCCTCTCTCCATTTCGTTTGGAGACTACTTAGGAAGGCTAGATTGAGCAGCGCGCCCTATTCCAGCGCGAGCGCTATCCACGCAGCGCCTGTTTTGTGGCAGCTTTTGTTTTTAACTACCCGTTTTGTATCTGATTTAAAAATTTGTTTTTAGAGTTATTCCCTGGTCTTACCTGCCTGGCCTCGCATACCCTCACCTCTGCCATCACACCTGCACTGTAATGGTGGTAAATCACCGCGTTTAGCGGGTTCTTCGCCCCTGACTCGCGGCGGCCATCTTGGGTGAGTGGGTCCCAGCCCGCCAGCAAGTCCTCTCTCCATTTCGTTTGGAGACTACTTAGGAAGGCTAGATTGAGCAGCGCGCCCTAATCCAGCGCGAGCGCTATCCACGCAGCGCCTGTTTTGTGGCAGCTTCTGTTTTTAACTACCCGTTTTGTATCTGATTTAAAAATTAGTTTTTAGAGTTATTCCCTGGTCTTACCTGCCTGGCCTCGCATACCCTCACCTCTGCCATCACACCTGCACTGTAATTGTGGTAAATCACCGCGTTTAGCGGGTCCTTCGCCCCTGACTCGCGGCGGCCATCTTGGGTGAGTGGGTCCCAGCGCGCCAGCAAGTCCTCTCTCCATTTCGTTTGGAGACTACTTAGGAAGCCATGTTTACGCGCAGCGGCCACGCGCAGCGGGGACGCCGGACTGACGCCGGAGTTACGCCAGAGTTCAGCCCGTCTGTGCCCGTCCGGGCCCAGACGGGCCCAGGGCTGGTCGCTATGCCCGCCCCCCTGGAACCGCGTTATACTCGTATTGGGTATAGGAGGGAGGAACTTATGTCTTGGCGGTCTTCGAAACCCCCCACATGTAAATATGTCCACGAGGGTGGACAACCGTTCCTGCCTTGCGGGACATGTACTGTGGGTCGGGGTCCGACCCCTGATAAATTGGTGCTTTCTATAGCTTTGTTGAATTGTCGGTCTCTACCCAGTCATGCCACAGAAATTAACTCCCTTATTTTGGACCACAAGCTGGATGTGTTATTTTTAACAGAGACCTGGATTTCCTCCTGCTCGGGCCCCGACATGGTTAGAGCTCTCCCTTCTGGTTTTCTTATTACACACTTTGATAGGCCTGTGGGGAGGGGAGGAGGAATTGCCATCCTTTATAGGGACTCGCTAGTTTGTAAGGTTCAGGACGGAGGGATGAGCGACTGCGAGAGCTGTCACTTCTCTCTTCGCCTGTCACCTACTGCGTCTCTGACGGGCCTTCTGATCTATCGTCCACCCGGGACCTTGGGAAATTTTCTTACCTCTTTCCTAGAATCAGCCGCGCTCCTTGCCTCTTCCACTGGTAACTTTGTAGCTTTGGGGGATCTTAACATCCTCTTCGATGACCCTTCCAACTCCCTGGGAGTAGACCTGCAAGGCGATCTCAAAGCCTTTGGGATCAACCTGGCTAATTCGGGTGCTACACATGGGAAGGGCCACTTGTTGGATCCCATATTTTCAAACTCTGTTTGCCTTAAAGCACTTCCAGCGCTGGCTCTGCCTTGGACAGACCATTTTATGGTGCCTGCCCAGTGGCAGTTTGATGTCCCAGTTGCATCGGCCCCCAGGGTATACACCGTGGAAAGAGCCTGGTCCAGGCTCCCAGTGGATACCTGGGCGGTACATCTGGAGGCGTCTCGGCCTCCCCTTGGGTCTAATCCGTTAGTTGCCGATGAGAAATTAAACATCTGGCTCACCAATTCGCTTGATGCTCTCCTCCCCAAGAAGAAACAACTCACCAGGGGTAAGAGAGTGGGATCTGCGCCCTGGTACACATTGGAGCTGAGAACTTTGAGGAAGGGCTGCAAGAGGTTGGAGCGGACCTGGAGGAAAGATTGGAGAGAAACGAGCCGGAGAGAATATCGGGCGGCTCTTAGTACCTACAAATCTGCTATTCGGGTAGCTAAATCTGTGTTCTTTGAGGAGAGAATAGGTTCTGCGGCCAACTCCTCAAAAGAATCGTTTAGGGTCATCAAAGAACTCCTTAAAACTCCCGAACCTCAGGTCATTCACGATGACCCCCGTGAGAAATACTCCGAACTTGCCTCCTTCTTTAAAACCAAAATAGATAACATCTTGGCATCTCTCCCTCGGCTAGCTGAGGAGATTCCCTCTGGTGGTAACCCAGAGTCTCAGCCCAGGGTGCGGCCAGCGGGGTTGGTTTCTTTAGGCCCTGTTACTGTGGAAGAAGTTCTCACAGTTCTGATGACCATGAAAAGTGGTTCCCCTAAAGACCCTGCACCTATGAAATATCTTAAGCAGGTAGCCCCCACCATCGGTGGCCCAGCGACGGATTTGATAAATTTATCTTTTACCCAAGGAGTGGTGCCCCCTAGTTGGAAGGGAGCGGTTGTCAAGGCTCTCTTGAAGAAGCCTAACTTGGACCCCGCTGACCTTGCCAACTTTAGGCCTATTTCCCTGCTCCCCGGCCTTAGCAAGGTGGCGGAGAAGTTGGTGAATCGTCGCCTCTCGGGCTTCCTGGAGTCCAACTCCCTTCTGGGTGACTCCCAATCGGGCTTTCGCCCCGGTCAGGGGACTGATACTGCCCTGCTGGCAGTCGTGGAGAATGCCAGGAGCATTTTGGATTCAGGGGGATCGGTGGCAGTGATCCTCCTGGACCTCAGTGCGGCATTTGACACCGTAGACCATCAGGTGCTTCTCCAATGGCTGTCGGGGGTGTGGGTCTCTGGGATGGCCCTTAAGTGGTTTGCGTCCTTTTTGGATGGCCGGACGTTTGAGGTGTGGGAAGGCCACGAGAAATCATCATCGGTCCCTCTCCAGTGTGGTGTGCCACAGGGCTCATCGTTGAGCCCTACTTTATTTAACATTTATATGGCCCCCCTGGAGAGTGTGATATTGCCCCTGGGTATCAAGATTATCAGCTATGCTGATGATACCCAGTTGGTGGTAGGGCTTCCCCAGTCGGCTTACCATCCCGACCGGCTGCACACGTGTTTGGATAAGATCTTCACGTGGATGTGTAGCTCAGCACTCAAGCTTAACGGCTCCAAAACGGAACTGATGATGCTGGGGAATTCCCCTCCCTCCTTATCTCCGAGCAGCTGGCCTAGCTGCCTGGGAGCGGCTCCCACCCCCAAACAGGCGATCAAGAGCTTGGGGGTGTGGTTGGAGCAGGACCTTTCTTTTAAGACACACGCTAAAAAGACCGCAGGCGTGTGCTTTGGTCTGCTCCGATCAGCCCGGAAGATCTTACCTCTCCTCCCAGTGGCCTCTAGGAGGTTACTCATCCAGGGGCTTATCATCTCTCGGCTGGACTTTAGTAACGCGTTGTTTCTGGGAGCTCCAGAGTCCACCCTAAATAAACTGCAGCAAGTGCAGAATGCGGCCGCTAGGCTCCTGATGGACCTTCCCAGGCGTCAGTCTGCCCGACCTGCGCTGAAGGCGCTGCACTGGCTCCCTGTTAGGGAGAGGGTGAAATTCAAGGCACTCTGTATGGCCCATAAAATCTTGCAGGGGAAAGGCCCACCTATCCTACGGGACATGGTTCAATCATATAAGGCTTCCCGTTCCCTCCGTTCAGACCATCAACATCTGCTGCAGGTCACGAGGGCAAGGAAGGTAAGAACTGGTGGCAGAAGATTTTCCATCAACGTGGCCATCTTGTGGAACTCCCTTCCTCTGCACATGCGCTCGGAAACAAGCTTCTTACGCTTTCGCAAGCTGTTAAAAACCCACCTGTTTCCTGCTTAATTCCTGTGTCGCGTGTCATGGCGTCTCTCTCTGGATAAGCGCGGGGATGCCCAAGGGTAACTAGGCGCGGTATAAAATTCCTTAATAATAATAATAATAATAATAATAGTTTCATCGCCCAAGAGGCCTCAACCTTATCCATATCATCTTGAATTGTGGAGATCAAAGCCCTATAAACCATACTAATCTTAGTGCCCCCAATCAAAACATACTCAAACATATTAATTTTACCTCCTGTGATAATCCGGGGTCTAATAGTTGCTAGCGTTTGAGAAATTTGCATAAACTTAAAGCCTTGATTCCACGCAATTCCCAAAATATCCACCATCCGTCGGTACTCAAATATGGAAAACGATGTGAGTTCCAAAGTGGTTTATAATATTTATACTTTGGGATTCCCAATGAATTCTGGACCACTTTCCAAACCCTCCACACACTATCCAGTACCTTATATCTTTTTTTATTATAATATCGTCTATTTTGCACAATAAGAGCCCCACGCCTTCCTTCCCTGTTAACAGTTCAAAGACATATGGGGGATAAACATTCGCAAGTATGCTGTCCGACATATTCGTGGCACTGTCCAGAAGTATCGCCATCTGACTGAAGAGACATGCCACCAAATAAAATCAAATATTCTGAACCGCTAGTCCTCCTCTCTCTTGCGGTAAAGACAAAAATTTAAGAGATCTTCTTATTTTGTCATACTGCCATATAAAGTTTATAAACTCTGATTCAATAGATTTTAACACGCTTTCCCCAACCATAAGCGGGATCGCGCAAAAAAGATATAATACTTTCAGAAGCATTGTCATTTTTAACACATTGGCTCTCCCTATTATAGACAAGTGTATGGAGTCTATCCTTTTTAACTCCGTTGACATTGAGTTAACCAGCGGACCAAAATTTTCTTTAATTATAGACTCCATTACAGGGCTAGTCCTGACCCCAAGGTAAATTGCTGAGTCAGTATTTATTCCGTCCCGTTTTATAATATTATTTGAACAGATTATCTGAGTCTTATAGTCATTAAGGAGATACTCTGAGCATCGACCAAACTCCAACGTTATTTCTATTAGGGCAGACATAGCAGTGTCTGGTTCTGAAGTTGTAATTGCCAGATCATCAGCATATGCCAACAACTTGGTTTTGAATCTGCTGCACACC
Source organism: Lissotriton helveticus (assembly GCF_964261635.1). Classification (NCBI taxonomy): domain Eukaryota; kingdom Metazoa; phylum Chordata; class Amphibia; order Caudata; family Salamandridae; genus Lissotriton; species Lissotriton helveticus. The sequence continues at coordinate 1,742,879,075 of NC_136067.1, read as the reverse complement.
ACTGGTTTAATGCCCTCACACCCTAATATCTTCGTATTAAAGGATCGATGTAAAGGGCGAATAAAATAGGTGAGCAGGGGCACACCTGGCTTGTCCCCCGGGAGATGTATATTTCAACCGACCCGCCACCCATTAGCTGAATTCTGGCAAAAGGATCAGCATTCATGGCCCTAATAGCCTTTATAATTTTAGGGCCAAAGCCCCTCCGTTCCAATATCCCCCATAAATACTTCCATGTGACGCGATCAAAGGCTTTTTCAGGATCCAGAAGGATCATGGCGATCCAGCCCCCAATGACAGTTGCACATCAAACAACTTGATGGCCCGCCTTATATGGTCTGTTGTTCCTTGACTCGGGATAAACCCATGCTGCCACGGAGAGACCAAACCACCAATGACCCTTCCCAGCCTGTTAGCCAAAACGTTCGCGTAGATTTTAGTGTCCGCATTTATGAGGGATATTGGACGGTACGACCCGGGATCCTCCTTAGGTTTACCCTTCTTGTGGAAGACAACTATATTCGTCTCTTTCCAGGAAGCTGGAACTTCACCTGAACAAATGATGACACTAAATAAATCCAGCAATAAAGGGGCTATCACTGCCTGTAGACATTTATATACCTCCAGTGGAATATGTTCAGGCCCTGGGGCCTTGCCTGCCGCTAAATCTTGCAAAGCATCCACCACTTCATTCAATTACAAAATCTTTATCCAATGCTACTTTTTCCTGGCCAGCCAGAATATGACCAAAATCTTCAAATGCTAAACTTGCAAACTCTGCCCTGGCCTCTTCTTGATATAACTTTTGATAAAAGTTCTTGAAAACCTTTCTAATATCTTCTGGCTCAGTATACTCCTGGTTGCCCTCCTGAATTTTCCCTATCATATTTCTGCTAAAACCCTGTTGAATCCATAATGCTAGGAGCTTACCTGCCGGTTCTCCCGTCTCATACATCCTACCCCTATGTATTTGATAATCGTCAGCATTTCTCTGAGCAACAGACTTATTTACTTCTGCCTTAAGAGCCAGAACCCTACACAGGCTAACACTAGCCTCTTTCCCACCTGTGATGTCCCTCATAGGTTGCTCCTCTGCCTGTATTAATTGAGCCATTAGTTTCTAATGTTCCTCTCGAGCCTCTTTCCTCCGACTAGCCGAGAAGCTGATAGTCTCCCTTCTTAATGCCGCCTTAAAAGAGTCCCACACACAATTTCGGGAAGCACTATACCTATTTATGTCAAAGTAGCTTTGTGCCCAGCTCTTAAGGTGTTCCACAAATTTAGGATCTACTAGCAGTCTTTTCTCTAAAGTCCATCTATACTGGGGATTAATAACCTTATCACTTTCAAAGGCTAGAATCAAAGGACTGTGGTCGGAAATGACCTTTGGTAATTTAGCGATTCCTGCTCTTCCCGCCTCTGAAGATGATATAAGAATATAATCCAATTTGGTGTATTTATTAAAGGGGCAGGAAAAGTAGGTAAAACCCGGACTAAGTGGTTCCTTTTCCCCCACACATCCAGCAAGCTATGTGAACTGATTAAAGCAGACAAAGCTCTAAAAACCTTGGTTTCCGGCCAGTGTAACTTGCATTATTATTACTAGTTGTAAGATCTGCGGATAGATTAAAATCCCCGCAAACTATGAGGGGATATGGCCAGTTCAATAACTTCACCTCTAATTTATCAAATATATCAGGTTCGTCCAGGTTAGAGCCATAAATTGTACACAATGTTATCCCTATCTTCAGTTCCACAATCGCCCACCTGCCCAGAGTATCTGCCAGAGAATGCTTACAGCCACCCAAGCTAGTTTTGGCCAAAATTGCCACCCCTGTAACAGTGGATGTCTGCGTAGAACACACCTGTAATTCAAAGCCCTTAATATTTAACAAATGTTTCTTAGACCAGGGCAGATGAGTTTCCTGTATACATATCAGATCCAAGTGATTTGAACTCACAAAATGCCCTAATATTTGCCTTTTATTCCAGTCATTCAACCCCCCTGTATTTAGTGAACATATCTTAAGTTTCCTCATCATTCCTTTGACCTAGAGCTCCTGACCAGTCCCTAGTAGAGACCACATGATTATAGACAATACGTAAATCAAATGAAAAAACAGCAATTTACCAGATACAATTTACTTTCCCCCTCCTACCCCCTTACCCTGCGAAGTCCCTACCACCGCCCCCTTCTCTCCCACCACCCTCCCTCCCTTTGTAGCCCCCCTTCTCCCGCCCACCCTCAGCTTCAGGGCGCTCAGACCTTGGTCTGTGCATGTGATGTGCGCAGACCTAGAAAGCAGTGGATCCTATAAACACCACCGAATCTCAATTACAATAAACTCTTAAGCCTAGAGGAAAGAAACAAATTCACAAAGAAAATCGATCTTCTAAAAAGTGAAAAAAACTTCCTTTCCCAATTCCTAACCCACAGCGCCCCCCCCCCGCTTTCCTTCAAAACTACCAATAATCAGTAAAGCCACCCCCCTTCCCCGCCGCCCCCAACAATGTCCTGAATCAACCAGAATATTTATCCAGGGAGTCCAAATACTCCTTTGCCTTTATCTCTGAAGAGAAATAACATATGGTTCCCTGGTTAATGATTTATAGTTGCGCCGGATTCACCAGATACGTCTGGATCTTTTTGTCCTGAAAAGGTTTCAGCAGCTGCCTTAGCCTCCAGCGCCTTTCTACCGTTATATGGCAGAAGTCGGGTCTGCTGCCGGAAAAAGGCTAACTATGTTGCTCCTAGTGTCAGACCCTTTCAGACCCTCCTGAACCCCCAGGATTCTTAGATTATTTTTTCTCTGTCTGTTTTCAGACTCTTCTAACTTCCATTGTATATCCCTGATCTGGGCATCATGGGCCTCCACCAGAGTTACAGCATTGGCCGCGTCGGCTTCTGTGGCCATCACTCTTTCTTCTAAATTTGCCACTCTTTCTCCCATATTAGAAAATGCTTTAGATAGCTTCCTTACTACCCCCTGCATTTTCCTCATCCCTGCCTGTGTTTTCCGACTATCTTGATGAGTTTCCCCTCTGTGAGCAAGGATAGCCTGATTAATAATCTCTAGTGTAGAGGGGGAATCCTCCATTAGTACCGGAGTTGTTTTTGCAGATATCCCTGAGAGTGGAGCAGCAGCTGAGTAATCCCATGAAAGATCTTTTCTTCCTCTATTTTTCTTTTTATTTTGACCTGAGGATTTATTGGTTGTTGAGAGGTGGTGCTCCTCACTTTCCTCTGAGTCTGATTCCAGACTGCTCGCCCACCTGCGAGGTACTCAATATGTCATCCGATCATTCTGCCCCCTCTGACATAGAGAAGAAGCAGTCACTAGGCTCCATCTCAACTTCCAGCCTTTTTTTTATCTCCCGTAGAATTATTATTCTCTATTAGAGCAGTTGTATATTGCCTGCCAGTCTGGTTCACAGCATCTTGAACCTCGAGGGGCCTAGTAGAGCCAAGCACTTGCCTGTTACCTGTCCCATCTCCCTTGCTCTCATTGCTAACTTTGTTGCCAGAGTCCTCAGCAGGGGTAGCCATGGGTACATTAATCAGATCTGCATCAATTGCAGCACTTGGTTCCTGCAGCGTCACACACCCCTTACTACCCCCGCAGCAGAAATCAATCCCATGCCCATCGGGCTTACTCCATCCTGAGCCACTTGAGCCACTTGCAACATTGTTCCAGAGCCTACCGGACTCACCTCCTTATCTCGAGTTTCAGTACCGGCATTATTTCCACTATTTCACGTGACTTCACTCCCGGCGTCTGTAATCTCATTAGCAGTCGACTCCCTCGCTCGCTGCATCAGCTCCAACACCGAGGGACCCGCCTTCCTGTTCCTCACGGCTCCTGCAGCAGAAGCTCCACCTTTACCTCTCCTTGGAGGGTTGGGCAGACTTCGTTGTTTCCAGCGTCCGGGGAGCTTTCAACTGGGACACGGTTTACCTCAGGTCCGGACGCAGCCTCGCCCCGAAGCTTACGGGCGGCTGCTGCCGCAGCTGCCTCGAAGGGCACACTGCTCATCGCTTCCTTACCGCAATCCTCACCTGCAAGCGGGTACACCAGTCGTCGCAGGTAATTCTCCATGCACCGTCTTACTAGGGAGGACTCCGTTCCAAGGTGTTGAGGCCGGAAGGTCTTACGAGAGAACAGCCTTCGATCCAGGGGGCCGGGGGGCAGCATAAACGGAACCTAGCGAGGTGGAGTCCTCTTCTGATCGGGTCATAGAGATGCAGTTGGACCGCTGCCTACTAGTGCTGCTAATGACCTCCTACGTGACCGCCATCTTGCCCCGCATCTTTCTTCTAGAATCGTACAAAGTCTTGCACCTAATTACTTACCAAGTTAGAATCACACATATTCAGCTATACACTTCTCAAACAAATAATTATTCAAGAGGAAGAAATAAGATGAATCTTTGAGACCTGAGCCTAGGTTTTTGGAATGTTCTGAACAAAAGCATGCCAACAAAATCAAACCACATCCTGTTCAAGAAACATCTGAAAAGTGAGCTGTTAAAACTCAATATCAGTGGAACTTAACTCAGAAGTGTACCACCAACATGATGAATTTCTGATAAGGTTTCCACTTCAGCCAGTTGAACTATAGCTTCCCTTAGATCTACTTATTGGCTATGTTTTTTTCAATTGTGACAAAAAATTAAGATCATCATTGGTCTGCAAAATTATTGAATAAATTACCAAATAGGCTTGAGCTTGGATTGGAATGAATGGCGTGTCTTATTTGCTAATCTTTTTTCATTCCCGCCCATCAAAGTATTTCAAAGTTGCTTATACAGATTTGAGAGGGAAATTGAGCATTCATCCTCATTGTTTGTTTCTGGCATTAAATACCTTGATTTCCACTACATCACCAGCTGTTTCAGAGCAAACCCTGGCATGTTCCAGTCCTATCCTATTCTTTCTCTTTAGACTTCCCAAAGTCTGTGCCCACTGGCAGAGATGTTGAAAGGGCAGGACTAGGTAGAGGTATTGCTCTACAAATGGAGCATGAATGTCCATAAATGTTCTGTGCATTAGGCAGTCTCATCCTCCAGCAAATGTAATAGTCTTTGTTTGCAACTGGAAATATTTTCCCTCCGGTTATTATTCAAAGAACCTTCATCCCATGTGATGTGATAGCATGATTGTTCATAAATTTGTTAGTGCTGGTTTTCTGTTCAAACTGTTGTTTCTGACTTTGATAGGAAGGAGACAAGCTAATTGTGTCTTTGGTGACATTTTTGCTGAGTTGTCACAAATGTGTCTGTAGCCTGAAATTTAGGAACCTCCAGCTGGTGGTCCATTCTCGTCTTACAACATTTATTGAGTGCTCAACCAGCTTCAGAATGGTTCTTCTTCATTCTCTAGATGTTCATTAAGCTTTTGCAACAGTACAATATAGCAGACTCAATCAATCAATCAATCATATCATTTGTAAAGGGCACTACTCACCCGCGAGGGTCTCAAGGTGCTGGGGTGGGGAATGCTGCTACTGCTCGAAAAGCCAGGTCTTGAGGAGCTTTCTGATGGTCAGCAAGTCTTGGGTCTGCCATAGGTGGATGGGGAGGGTGTTCCAGGTCTTGGCGGCAAGGTGGGAGAACGATCTGCTGCTGGAGGTCGCACTTCGGAAGCAGGGGACTGTGGCGAGGGCGAGGCCTGCGGAGTGGAGCTGGCGGGTGGGGGTGTAGAAGCTGAGTCTACTGTTGAGGTACGTTGGTCCGGTGTTGTGGAGTGCCTTGTATGGGTGGGTGAGGAGCTTGAATGTTATCCTCTTGTTGACCGGGAGCCAGTGCAGGTCTCTCAGGTGGGGTGTGATGTGGCTGCAGTGAGGGATGTCGAGGATCAGGCGTGCAGAGGCGTTCTGGATGCGTTGGAGCCATCTCAGGAGTTTGGCCGAGGCTCCTACGTAGAGGGCAACCTGCTGTTGACGAGTGCCTGGGTGACCGTTCTTCTCGTTTCAGTGGCGATCCACTTGTAGATCCTGTGGAGCATGCTGAGGGTGTTGAGGCAAGAGGAGGAGAGGGCATTGACCTGTTTAGTCATGGAGAGGGTGGAGTCGAGGATAACGCCTAGGTTGCGTGCATGGTCAGTGGGTGTTGGAGCGGTTCCCAGTGCGGTCGGCCACCAGGAGTCATCCCAGGCTGAAGGGGTGGATCAGAGGATGAGGATCTCTGTCTTGTCCGAGTTCAGCTTCAGTCGGCTGTTCTTCATCCATTCAGCAATGGCCTCCATTCCTTCGTAAAGGTTGGTTTTGGTGGTGTGGGTGTCCTTGGTGAGGGAGAGGATCAGTTGGGTGTCATCGGCGTAGGAGATGATGTTGAGGTCGTGCCGATGGGCGAAGTGGGCGAGCGAGCCATGTAATTGTTAAACAGAGTTGGGTTGAGGGATGAGCCCCGGGGTACGCCGCAGATGATCTCAGTGCAGAAGGGGGAAGGCGGACACTCTTTGTTCTGCCAGAGAGGAAGGAGGTGGTCCAGTCCAGGGCCTTCTCCTGGATCCCGGGTTTGTGGAGGCATGTTTGTAGTGTGTGGTGGCAGACCATGTCGAAGGCGGCTGACAGGTCCAGGAGGATGAGGGCTGCCATTTCTCCGTTGTTCACCCGGGACTTGATGTCATTGGTGGTGGCAATGTCGGCAGTCTTGGTGCTGTGGTTGCTGTGGAATCCGGACTGGGAAGGGTCCAGGATGTTGTCTCCTTGCGGTATAGTTATTCGTTGATGGTCTTCTCGATGACGTTTGCCAGGAACGGGAGCAGGGAGATGGGCCGGAAGTTCTTGAGGTCCTTGGGGTCCGCCTTGTGTTTCTTGAGTAAGGCGTGATCTCTGCGTGCTTCCAGCTCTCTGGGAAGGTTGCTGTCTCAAAGGAGGTGTTGAGGACTTTCCAGAGATGGGGTGTGATGGATGTGCTGGCTTTGATGAACATTCAGACATTGTATTACACCTCAGATATATCACCAGAGGGAAAAAGCCTTGTGTATTATGGCCATCTAGTTAGGGCTGTTATACTCGAAAAGTAATAATATCCTGGGAGGAGTTTGAGGTAGTGATTATTAAAGATATTTGCAACATACCTTTATTGATTCTCCCTATGATGTTTAAGAGCTCCCCACAGACCTTCGCTGCAACCCCTCCTATGCCAACTTTAAAAGAAACCTTAAATTACACTTCCTCACTAAATATTGAGGAATGTAGCCCCCTGCTCTCCTCTCTGTATATTTGTTTCCTGCATCACTTTGCTGCCTTTTTGAGTCCTCCTTGCAGACTGTAAAATAGCTATATATTTTGACATTTTGTTTCTTGTAATTTGTCGTTCTGCGTATATGATCTGTACTCCTCATACTATGTACTTTAAATGATTCCTCTAACTTGTATCTAACCAAATATGAAACTTGTTTTGCTGCCTTCCTGTGTATTAGCCCTGTTATGTAAAGCGCTCTGATACCCTTGGGTGGAGCTAGCGCTATATAAAACCTTCAAAATAAATAAATAAAATAAATAAAATAAAATCCATACATTACTAACCCCCACCCTGCCCCTCCCCACGTCACCGTCCCGGCAGGTACTCCCCTACCGACCGCGGCTGCTCTCCACTCTCGGCAACTACAGTCTGTGCTATTCCACTCTACAACACTCCAATCTACATCACTCCATTCTACAATACTCCTCTGCACACAACTCCATTGTATGACCCTCCACTGTACGCTTTTCCACTGCACACCACTCATTCTACATTATTCCAATGTATGCAGCTCACCTCTACGACTCTACACTATTCCACCTAATGACACTCCATTCTATGATTCTCCTCTCTACGCCAATTCACTGTATATTATTCCGGTTTACACAGCTACAGTGTAACTCACTCCACTGTACGCTATTCAGTTATACACAACCCTACTGTATGCTGTGTGCAACTGCACTCTATGCCACTACACTTTATGCTTTTCTACTGTACTCCACTTCACTCTACCGAACTACACACCACTGCACTGTATGTTATTCCACTTTACTACGGTTCTCTCTACACCACTGAACTGTGCAATTTTACTCTATGTCACTTCACCCTACATTACTACAACGTATGCCACTCCACTGTAGACTGGGTATACCCTTGCATATTATATAACTTACACCGTGTGAAAACATTGCAGTCTTAATAATACTTATTACATCTCAAAATACATAAATTCTAAGAACAGAGTGCATTGTCTAGTGGCAAGGTATGGTTAATGTAGTGTGACGAGTGATGTAACAAGACTGTATATGGAGGTACGCAACATATGGTAAACGGAAGGTGATGGCTAAACTATAAATGTAAGGTATAACTGGTAATGCACAAAATAGAAATTAAAGTTATAATTATAACCATAGAATTTGTAAACTTTGCATAGTTTAGGTTAGGTTAGTTTAGAAAGAATAAATGCAATCACTGCCAATTCTCCAATAGCAATAGCAAGTTGTCAGAATGTTCTGAACAGGGGTGACTGGCACTGTTCCCAATAACGTGCATGAATGGGCGCGCGCGCACCTCTGTTACATAAAGTGTGCAGTGCTGTATGTGGAGCACGCACACACACAGCACATCAAGCAAGGCCATTGGCACCGCTGCTTTTAAAACCCGAGCGGCGCGAAAACCGGGTGTTTTTTCATGTAAAGCCCGGCTGCCATGCATACTGTGTGCTTTTTTTTAAGTATTCATGTTAATTGCAGCACCTTCACGAGCTGCAATTAACATGAATACTTTAAACAAAAGCACACAGTATGCCCATCACCCTGCAGATGCACTCTATTATGAAAAGAAATTGAGCAAGTCTACAAACAGGGCGTGAAAAGCACACGTCGTGTTTGTAGACTTGCTGAATTTCTCTTCTTAATAGAGCACAGCTCTTGGGTTATTTACACTTTTTTTTGATTGGCAGTGTGCCACCCCACAAATATTTTCCTGTTTCTGTCATTGCATCCAGATATATGATACAACAAGTAACATCATACTCAGGGACCCAGGGCTTTAAGTGGGATGAAAAAACTGGGGGTCTCTCAAAGGGGCTTGGCCAATGTAATTAAGGGCGTGGCTTAAACACATAAGCTAATAATCTGTACTTAGCATAGTGTACCGCCCGACTTGTATTTTGCTGTTTCTGTCATTGCATCCAGATATATGATACAACAAGTAATATCATACCTACAAGTCAGGACTACTGGCTTTGTCAATGGTTGTTAGCTGCAAAAGATAAATAAGCAGCAACTTCTATGTAATATTGAAAAGGCTTCAACTTAAAGCCCTGGTGGCACCTCAACAATGTTGCTGCTCCTGACTTTCAAAAAGAGAAGGCAAATCCAGAGAGTAAATGACTCTCTTTAAAGGATTTTCCCATCCCTTACTAGTAGGACGACTAGAGCGTGCGACCCAAAAAAGGGGACATTTCGCAAAAATAGAGGAAGGACCACAAATTTATTTGAATAAAGTTGCATATAATGACCGTCCTCATCCTCATAGAAACACAGAACAGGCCCTAAGAAAATAAATAAAATGTCATTTTTAAAACCAGCATCATGCCTGTTAATTAAACTGCTTACTTATGACAGCTGCTTACTAGCCCTGCTTTGGAACACCTAAAAAACATACCTCTCATTGTTTTTAGTTCACCCTCCCAAAAAACCGAGACATTAGCCACTTTTTCTGAAATCTGCTGGGAAAACTGTTGAAAAATCGGACGGTCCAGACAAATCCCGGGCTCCTGGTCACACTACCTACAAGGCTCACCAGGCATGACGTCACCCCCTAACTGCTCTACTAATGAGAAGTGAGCAGTGTGAGCATGCACATATCTAGTGTCACTGCAGTCTGGGAAAAAACGGACTGCCTGTGCCAGGGCATAAAACTGAGCCCGATAGAGACCCGTTTCGAGGCCCCCTTTAAAAACCTGCCAGTGCTCAGCACCGATGAGACCCGGCCCACTTAAAGCACTAATCATACCTACAAGTCGGACTATTATTGACTTTGTATGTGATTGCTAGTTGCATAAGATAAATATGCAGCAACAATGGCTGGTATAAAAATCCATCTGAATTTGAAAACAGCGAAACTCTCCAGCCATCTTTCTAGTTGTGATTAGGCTGTCAATGACAGACACTTGCTTGAGTGTCTGTTATGGTCACGTTGGTAGTACAGTTTTAACAACCCCTTTTGACAAAATGTGACATTTTAACAAGAAGCCGTTTGACTGCTAATGAGATTCCCTTTTTTTACTTGCATATATTGGGGCGAAAGGAGGTGGTCTGTACAAAACTCAGCTCTGAAATTCACCAGGTTAGGCAGACTGTCTTGTGATAGGAGCTTGCCATACATCTAGTAGTGCAGCTTACCTACTGTAGTTTGGACAGAAAGTGACTAATGGGAATTCAACAGTTGGCTTGCTTCTAAATATTTATCAAATTGTGGGGTGATTATTCTTTCCACGTTTAATGAGGTTATAGGAAGGAAGAAAGGGAAAATGTTTGTGGTATTTCTCTATTTTTTAATGTAGGTACTCATTATGGCAAGTCTGAAGAATAGACTAGATAAACCTTGACCCAGTGAGACACTGATGATGGTAACAGTAGTCTTGAGCAGTGGAGGGGAAGATTCTTTTTTAGGGTCTTAATTATCGTTCTATTATTGTCTATAGAAACTAACATCTAAAAGAATGTGCTTTTTATGCATGATGGTCTGTGACCTGAGCATTCCACAGGACTAGGTGATGTACCAGTGCAGTGATGGTGCAGGTTTTCACAGATCTCTTGTCAGCGTTGTAATGTTGGTCTAAGTTTGTATTGTTTCAAGGATTTAAAAGTTGCATAGCAGTTCAGTGCTCACTTTTCTCACCTATAAAACCTCTAAGCTCACTGCCTACTCCTAGTCAACCCTTTTCACATCATCTGGAAGTTTTCTTGTTAATCGCAGCTCTAGACAGGCACTGCGACTAACCTGAAAACTTTACCAAAGGAACACAATCACCCTGCAGCTGCGCTTTATTAAGAAAAGAAATGCAGTAACTCTACAAACATGTAAAGCACAGGCCGTGTTTGTTGACTTGCTGTATTTTTCTTCATAATAGAGCTGTGCTGCGGGGTGCTTGTCTGACTTTTTAAACATTTCTGTGCTTGGCATAGTGTGCCCCCCAACTTGTATTTTCCTGTTTCTGTCATTGCATCCAGATATATGATACAACAAGTAACATCATACCTACAACAAGTTGGAATATTGGCTTTATCAGTGGTTGCTAGTTGCATGAGATAAATAAGCAGCAACTATGGCTGTCATATAATACTGAAAAATCTTTCACTTAAAGCCCTGGTGACACCACAGGAATATTGCTGCCCCTGAGTTTCAAAAAGGGAAGGGAGGCAAGTGTTGGGAGGCAAGTGTTAGTGAAGAGATTACTCCCGACAGATGAATCAGTCATTTACACACTTGCAGCTGCCATCTGCGCAGATCTGCATCTTGGCAAGATTAAAAATCTTGGCAAGGCCTAACCAGCCTTCCACCCTTCTTAATTTGTTCAGGGGAGCACGGTTAGATAGAGCAAGCATTTAGAAATGACAAGATGGCGAAAAAGGCTCCTTATAGAACCCCCCAACGTCGATATGCATAGACGCTACTTCTGAAGCATTGCCATACCACACTCGCGGATTTCCCTGACATATCTTTTGTCCTTTTTCCTTCCACTCTCCAGGTACTCTGGCCGTTTCCTTCTCTTCTTTTTCTTCTTCCTCATATCAATCCCACTCCACGTTTACCCACTTTCCCCTTCTCCCCATCCCATTCTTGTCTCCATTTCCCTCTCACTGCCTGTTCTTTGCTTTCTCTCCTACCAGTTTTCCTTTCTCCATGCTCCCTCCCAGTTCTCCAAAGCCTCTGGCTGCCTTTCTTTCTGTCCCTCTCTTACCAATTTCTCCATTACCCTGTCCCCATTTCTCGTCTTTGTGCCCTGACTTTTTTTCTACTTTGTTCCTCTCTCCCCCTTTTTTTGCCACTAAATCCTATTTCTCACTAGTCTCCTCTCCTTTTCCTTCAGGCTATGTTACAATTTTGAAAACACATACCACTATCCCTTAATATTACATGGAAGCACATTTAGAATTTGGACCAGTGTGCCTCTGCAGTGTCAGTGTCCTGGACAAAAACGGCATGAAAAAGCTGAAATTGGATCATAAATCCAAAGTTGTTCTAATCAGGGGCCCCGGAAATAAGTTTGGCCCTGGCACTCAAAATCCTTAAGATGTCCCTGTGCATTTGTTAAAGTTTTCATGTTAATCGCAGCACCCATCATGAGCTTCAATTAACACGAAAACCTTAACAAATGCACACAATCACCCCCAGCCCAACTCTATTAAGAAAGGAAATGCCGCAACATAGCAGCCAAGGTTTCAAATTGCAATGTGGGAAGTTTTCATAATTTCACTGTAATTATTAGTGCCATTTGAACAGGGCCAGCTTTAGTGTTGGTGGCGCCTGCTGTGACAGTGTTTGTTGGTGCCCCAATGACCACTTTATCCACGGATACTCTTATTACCAACCTTTATCAGTGAACCTCAAGTCTCCAAAACCCCTCTCTCTTTCATATTTATTTTGTTTAATAGAGCCACTCATGCCAGTGTAAGGTGTTAAGCACTTTACATCGCAAACACATTACAGAGACACTGAATCATAGTGTGTAAATCAATGTATAGGAAATGTTACATTAGACAGAGGAAGAAAATTTCTCTTCTTAACAGAGCTCGGCTGCTAGGGTTTTAAGAAAACGTTTGTAGTGATACTTGGCGCTGCACACATGCGCGGTGTGGTTCCTGGAGCACATAGCCACGGCTGCAGCACACAGAGACCCTACACTGCCGCACAGGAAAAGAACTAGAGGGAACATTGGTGACCGGTACAGGCAAGAGCGATGGGGCGATGGGGTGTAGCGGCATGAGGTGGGGGAAGGCAACATACAACGGGATAGGGAAAACAAAATAAATGAATAAGACCATTTACCTTGCACTCACCGCATTGCCAAGTCGACGATGGAGTGAGTGCAGCTGTGGCCCAAGAAGGATTTACCAGTGGGGCCGGGTGGGGGGAGGATTTTGATGGAGGGCGACAAGGGAAATGTATAATTTATTTAATTTTCCCTCGTGCTTGTCTGTCGAATCCCCCCCAACCCAGCTCCACCCCTCTAACTTACATGGGGTGTGGCTGAGTGAGTGTACGGTAAGTTGTTTTAAACATTTATTTTCACTATTCTGTCATATGTCGACTTCACCTTAAACCCCACTGCTCTTACCTCTACCTGGCACGCCTCTCTCTGAACCTTCCTGGATGGGTGCCATTATCTAGTCTTGAAAACTGCAGCTTCCAGAAATACTAATTGCAACATAAAACAAAATGAATTGTATGAGCAGCACCTCTTTTCCTTCATTTATTTTAATTATCTACCAGGTAGATGATCCTAGAGAAGAAAATGCGTATATAGCGACATAGGTCAGAGGCAAAGAGGGACGTCACCTCTTTTACTCATGAAGTAGTTTGCAGAAGAATGAAACTAAAAGCGGGACTTGATAATACATTTTTAAAATAGGCCAGAATATAAAAAATGTTCAAAATGTTCTAATTTTCTTAAGGAACGGCTCGATGTCTGTATTAAATGACCTGCATAAACTGTTGTTAGACCTGGTATCATTGGCGTGAGTCTCCCTTCCATTTTTACTGATTGTCTCCTCTGTTTTGATATGTTTTTTGCTGGTTATATTTTTGGGCACTGTGCCAATGCTATTCAGTGCCACAGTGCAAGTGCTCCCTATGTTAAATTGATGTACTGATTGGTGATTCCATGATTGGGTGATTTGATTTACTTGTATGACCCTAGTACAGTGCACCTTGTGTGCCCAGGGCTTGTAAATCAAACACTGCTGGTGGGCTTGCAGCACTGGTTGTGCCACCTACAGAAGCAGCTTGTAAAGTGTGTCTCAGGCCTGCCATTGCAAGGCCTGTGTGCAGTCTAGTACTGCCATGTCGACTTGGCAAGTGCACCCACTTGCCAGTCCCTAAACCATCCCTTTGCTTCATATCAGACACCCCTATGGTAGGCCCAAGGGCAGGGTGCATTGTATGTATAAGGTAGGACATGCCCTGGTGTGTGTAGCATGTCCTGATAGTGAATTACAGCCATTTTCGTTTTTCACTATTGCAAGGCTACCTGTTCATCATAGGCCAGAATGGGAAGTTAGATTATTACATTCTTATAATCCTAACTGACTCAGGGAACATGGTAGAAATCCGAATGTTGTATGCCTGAACTCTGCATGGTAAAATACATCTTTTATTAAAGTTGGTTTTAACATTCTGTGTTTGAAAATACCACTTTTAGAAAGTAGGTATTTTCTTGCCTAATTATCCAGGCCTGCCTCTGCTGGGTTGTGTATTCCTTGTCTGGAGTTTGTGAGTGACAAAACTGGGAAATTCCAGGAGACAGGCTGGGGCAGCCCAGTGGTGAATAGAGAGATCTGCATCTAGATGGGAGGGAGGAGTTGCACCTGGGACCTGAATAGGGCAGGGCCTTCCCTCTACAATGCTGGCTACACCTCCTGTGGCTTGTCTGATGTCTCTGCCCTGCACTGTGAAAGGAGAGAAGGAATCTTGTCAACAAAGTACTCCAGAGCTGTGTCTTCCCTCCCCTGTGCTGGCTCCACCTCCTGTGGGGCAGCTGATGTTTCTGCCCTGCACTGTAAAAGGAAGGAAGGAGTCAAGTAAACAGAGTGGGCAGGAACTGGTTTGGACTAGGCAGAGGCCTCTTTGCCTTCAGAGAACAAAGGATTTTGGGGTATAAATATTGGGAACCAGTCCCAAGAACTTTAGATCACTTCTGAAAACAAGGAACCGTTTGCCAAGGAGAAGAACCAAGGAAGCTGCTGGAGTTGGACTGCCCCTCTGCCAGTGTGCTGTTTGCTGGGTTGGCCTGCAGTGGTTTCTTTATTGCCAAGGGAAAGGAGAAGGAACTTTTTAAGGACTTTCATCATTTACAGGATATTCTCCAAGGGCTTGAACTGTGCTTGCCTCCTGCTGAAGTCTCAGGGACAAAAGACTTCACCTCCAGTTCCCCTCAGAGTTGCCTTGCTGGGAACTCAATCTCCAGAGATTTGCGTGACGCAACGAGAGGAAGCGCGTCGCCGCTGTAGCTGAGATCGTCGGATTGCCGGAGAAGCGTGCCACCGCCGCATCTCCCAGGAAGCGTGTCTTCGTCAAAGCTGCCTGCTGTCTCATCACCAGAGAAGTGTGATGCCATCGAGAGAGTCGCCATCGCATCACTGAAGAAGCGTGTCGCAGGGCCTGTCGCGGCTCCAAAATACAGAGTCGTCGCAAGGCTGCCAGGGCACCTATGCATCGTCATCGCAGCATCATCGCATCGTTGCATCAAGGACGCCGTCTTCTCTCATCGCAACTGAATCATCACATTGTATCAAGGCTCCATCTTGCGCATCGCAACGGGCCCGCAGGCCGAGAATCTACGCACTGGTAAAGATCCAGATGCAGCCCCTACTCTGTGCAAGCATTGAGGCACAACACATTATTTCCCCCCGGATCACGGAACCGACGCATCTCCCCTTTTGCGAGCCTTTTGTTCAGTTTGCGTTACGCATCCAGGTACTTTGTTGAGAACTTTGTCGCATTTATCATCAACTTGAACTAAGCAACATTTATCATCTTTAAGTTAATCTTAAATATAGTATTGTGGATTTTTTGTCGTTTGTGGTCTTGTGTTAAGTCTATCTAAAAAATACTTAATTTTATAAAACCTGTATTGTGTCCATCTGCAGTGTTTTCACTGTATTACTGTGTATATTCACTAATGCTTAACACATTGCCTCTGAGATAAGCCTGTCTGCTTGTGCCAAGCTACCAAGGGGGTGAGCAGGGGTTATTTAGGAGTGTAATCCCCGTATCCTGACTTAGAAGTAAGGGTCCCTATTTGGACAAAGGAGAATACTATTGCCATCTAGAGACCTCCAGATCTAACATTGGTGGTCAGCGGTGAGGATTTAGAACTGCATTTGTGTTTCATACACAGTAATTGGTGTACACTACTAGTGAGTGCAGACCAAACGCGACCACATACTTTTTTGCTAGAATTTTTTCCTTGGACTTAGTTTTTTCCTGAAAACTCCCATTCTTACTACCATGAGTTGACCAGCATCTGTTGTATCTATGGATATTGAATTTGAGGAAGAGCGGTTGGAAACCTACACTTTGAAACAGCTCAAGCATCTCTGCACGAAATTAAAAGTTGCTACACCAGGCATTTCTAAATAGGATGACTACCAAAAGGCGCTGAGGACCTGGTAAAAGCAAGAAATTCCCCATATCCTGTGGTGGAGCCTGTTGGGGATGCAGATGGGTAACTGGATAGGCCAGTGTTTGCAGCCAGGGGAAGGGTACCGTCCCAACCTGGCTGCAGTATCTCTTCCAAAGACCCGTCATCCAGAGATTTAGAAGACAGGGAGGGAAATAGGGCACACAAGCTGGAGATGGCTAAGCTTAAGATGGAGAGTCAGAGGGAAGCAGAGAATAACAGACTGTCTTTGGAAAGAGAGAGAATGAGAAAGTGAAATAATAATTGATATCTAGCTGATATGAAAGAAATATTTATGGAACTATGAATGTCTCTTTTTTGTTAGATTCTTGATGAGGTTTATTTTGCCATGATGTTCATTATTTGGATACCTAAAGCAAATTCTGTTATCTGTCCAATCAGGACAGAGAGTTCTTTCAATTCTCCAATGTATTTCCTATTGAATAGATCACTGGAATATGATGCTGGAATTCATAGAGTACAGTGACTATTTTTGGTACTCAATATTTTGACCTCTGAGTCTGACTTGCCAGTGTTCAATCTTGTAACCACCAGCACACTATTGGTCATTGGTGAGCATTCAGCACATTTAGGCCTCATTCCCCCGATGTAATAACAGAATACCTAGATACAACATGCATTTTGCTCAACAACAGTTATTCTTAAAGATATAACATGCATTTATTTATGTGTTTATTTCTATTGGATTTTCTATATTACGGACATAGCCACATGGAACTAGAAAAATATAGCAAAAAGAATCTTAAGATGAGGGAAAGGGGAGGAAAGAGCAATGTATCCAAATAACAATGAAGTTCATGAAACCTGTCCATAAAGACAATACCTTAAATCTGAGGGCCTGATTTGGATGTTGGCAGACCTGGTCACACCGTCTCTTTTTCAACGGTCTTCCTGCCCGCTGACTTGGCAGTCGGCCTGCCATATTTAGATGTTGGCTCATCACTGGAGGGAAGATCACTGCATTTCCGCTGCCTCCATCCGAATCTTTGTCCCGCTTTGACAGCGTCAGAGGCAGAAGGTGCTGTGGGAGAGAGTCCTACAAAGATTTCCACCATCTGCATAAGGTTGTCGCTTTCCATCGAGTCAACCGTGGCGGGGAAACCCTTTTAAAGTGTATATTGACTGTTAGTGTTAGCCAGTAGAGGTTCACTATGGAAAGTGTGATATTATCAAACTTTTGGCATCTTTACCAACGTAGCAGCAGCATGCAGGATGGCCTTGAGAGAAGCTGCTGACAATTGTGTAAGTCAGGTAGGACAGCTTTGAAGTCCGAAGAAGGGGCGTTGAATATTGGCTTTGTCAGCTGGGGAAATGACATGCCAAATGATTTTAGAGAACAGAAATTGAGTGAGTGTGCTTTCAGTTATCTTGCATTGGATGGAGAGAGCCAGTAGTGTGATGAAGGAACTTAGGGCCATATTATCAAGAAAGGGCGATACATTATCGCCGCTTTTATCAAGGGAAACTGCCGCTAAAGCGCCGATAATGGGCTTGATAATATGCCCTTGTGAATTCCCATAGAATTCCCATAGAAGCCCATTGTGCATCATATGCATATTGATGTATGGTAATACTTTTGTCTTGTAGCATTTCTCATATGGTATCTACGCATAGGCGGAAGTCAGTGTGCATGAGCACATAACCTAGCTGTGCCCTGCAGTGGGTCAGTAAAGAAGATCTGACATTGTTAATTTTTACAAACTGGGATCGAGATGAAAATAACCATTTCAGCACTCGATCTTTGATCCCCCTTTGTGCTGGAAATGTATTTGGTTTCTTGGTTGGTTGACGGCCTATGCTTATTCTCCAAATCATGCATAACATAACATTATGGGTACTGTACTTCTCTGTTTCAGTGGATCTACCATCTCATACAAGTCATCACTCAATTGGTAACATGTCATAGAGCTCATAGAATGAACAAGAATTGAAACTATTGAAGTACATGACACTTTCAATTAAAATACTTGCTTTGAATGGAAAAATAAAATCTTACCCCTGAGAAGTGTTTTTCCTCTTAGTTGAGGCAGCTCAGGAACACAGTTGATGTGCATCATGTTCACCTGCTACACTGTGATTGTCTTCTGCTCCTTGCCGGTGATGAAACTGTCTGCTAAGCAGGGCCAGACTAGCCGTAGGCAGCATCAAGCTTTTTCCTGGGAGGCTGGAAGGGAGGGGGCGGTTTTGAAGGGGTGCCACTTTTACACCAGTGCTGCAACTTCGGGCCCCATTAAAAAAAGCAGCAAACACGCGTTTCGAGCCTCCCGGGCAGGCAGCTCTTCCCCAGGGGCCAGACAGTCATCCCCACACCCCCCTCCTCCTTCCCCTCAGGACTGGTCCGAGAAAATTGCCATGGCTGCCTTTGGTTCCCTGTCCGGCCCTGCTGTCAAGGCCTCTGCAGGAAAGCATTCATTTTCGATACATATGTAGCACTATTTCACCATGCTTATGGCGCACACAAGGATCTTGGGAGCACTCAAGGTTAACACAGGAGCGTGGCTGCACTCAGGGATCATGCATCTTCTTTGATAGTAAGGACCCAATCTTTTTTGGTGAAGCTATAGAATAAACTAACCTAAAATGTTGGCGACTACAGGGAGCTGCCTACAATGAAAAGAATGTTAGCACAGAAATATACAAGATTACAACACACTGGAGCACGTCTAAAAATTCTCCTTTTTTCTCAATGCTATGAAATATTAAAATCAGCAGGTTCAAATTAATTCTGAGAGACTTTGGGGACATATATGGTAATTGTGGTTTACTGTTGAAAGAAAGGAATGTAATAGTTTGGCTTATTAGCCAACCATTGACAGTACATGTACGACAGAAAATCCCCCTTACTCCAATAACTCAAAACCGTAGAAATGTGCTGGGAAGAAGTAGTCTGCCTTTTCACAAACTCAATGCTATGAAATAATAACATTTTTTTAGGATACTTAGAGTAATGTATTCTAAAGTACACATTGCGAGCGCATTATCAATGTACATTTGAGTAGGATTTAAGTAGGATTTATGTGGCACATTTAAAGACATTTCACACCAGTTACATAGATGTGTGCATTTTATGCTGAATTATTTAGTGCAGTAGATACAATTACATACACAATAATGGCTACCTTGCATAATCACATACATTCTGAACAGCATGGAGATGCGGATGTTCCATAGATTAGCCACACAGCTCTTAAAAGGGCTTCATTTCAAATGGAACAGCAGTATTGCCATATGCAGATAGAGGGGCTCCCTTGCTCGTCACCATTCTGAGTGATGAAGATGGGCCTAATTGCCATTAACAGCCTTAGGTTTTACATCATTGCTCAACTGCTCTCTTGGAAGCACCTCATAAAACGTTAGATTTATTCAACATGCATGTCCGATTTGATGGCAAAGCTGTTAACTTCCTTACATCTATGTAGAGGAAAATTGACATCAGAAAATTCACACAGTGTATTACCACTGACATTTGGAAGCTGCTGCCTACACTCGAAGGTGTGCAGGTGCATGTATTTATAGATGAATATTGTGATGTCTGTTGTGGCCTCTATGTAGAGCAGAGGGTATTGGTTGTGTTATTATTGGAGCAGTGGGACATCCGTTAATCAGAGTGTACGTGGCAACACAATACAATGTTTCCTTTGAAGGAAATTGTGCAGAAAAGGTGCAAGGCAGGGAAAGCAGTTGGGAAGTGGAGGGTAATTGATACTAACTGCAGGTGTTCACCCTCAGTTATGTGTATGTTTCAGTGATATTTGTGAAGGTCTGTAATGAGCTTGGTTTGTGCTACATAGCGGGGTATGCATGTGCAATTGTGATAAGTGGCAAAGCAGCTTGCACACGTATTCAAAAATGCAGAAGTGTTTGTGTGTTCACTCCATGTCTCTGTGTGAGCCAAAGATGTGCTCCGATACTGTTACAGCACTTGACTAGTATGAGGGAAGTTGAGGTGTTCATGTTCACTTGCCTCAGCAGGTGAATCCAGTGTATGGTCCAGGCATGTGCTCATGTGAGCCTTAGGAAAAGTCAAATTGTTCTTAAGGTTTCTGTTGCAGGTAAGAAGGGGTGCCAGTGTTGTGATGTACATGGACTAAGGGTCTGATTATGACTACGGCGGTCCGATGGACTGCCGTTGCCACGGTGGCAGTGTGGGCACCGCCGGACCAGCAATCTGACCATCCTATTACAAGTTCGGCATTCAGATCGCCATGGGACCATTGCTACCTCAGATTGCAGATTCCTGGTGGTCTTGCAGTGGTCGGAGGCCTGCAATATGTTGGTCATGCAGCTGCAACACGGCCCAGCTTATTACGAGTTTCCTCACCGCCAAGGAAACTGTTATGATGAGGAAACTAAGGGGCCCCTACAGGCCTGTGTCAGTACGGCTTTGGTGGTGCGGCCACAGGAAGCTGGCATGGCGGCCCACTGCCACACCACCAAAGTCGCAATCAGGTCCTAAGTCAAGTCTCCAATGAGTAATATGTTACATTTTTTTATTTCAATCCAAAGATGCGGAGACACATCTTCAATCAAAAACTGCATCTGGCCAACAATTCTGTGATTTGTTCTACTAAAAGAAAAATCATATTCCAAGTGTCTGAGGTTAAAATGAAGTGAGAGTTGAAACAAACTCTGAAATCTGTCAGATTTCACTGCCACACTTTTAGGATGCCACTGCATCAAAACCTTAAGCCTGCCTCATAGCAGGCATACGTGTGATACAGTACCATGTGTAAGGCCTCCCCATGCATTGCTGGAGATGCTTCATGCTAACGACAAAACTCCAGCAATCCGTGAGTTTCTTGCCAACAGATACCTCAGGATTCCAGATGCATCTGTCATTCCTTGTGACATGAGCGCCGGATAATAAATACGGTGCATTAATGGTGTTACAAGGAGGGTGTATTGAAAAGTGTTGCATGATGCAGCAGTTTTCATAAATGAGGCCCACAGTAAATAAAAGAATGCCTGCAATACCTACACAGAAATGTATAAATAATATGCCTATCACCTTGGAAAGCTGCTTTAGCATGTTGTACTCCAATTAACTTTGTCATTAATGTTTCGTCTATAATATATATTTTCCTTCTGTGTATGGTTTACCTTGAAGGAGACTGTACTACATTAGTAGGACAAATAACTGCACCATTTTGTGAATTAAGGGCAAAACATGACCTAATATTCTATTCTACGTTGATAATTAGAAAATAATTAGAAAATAAATTGATCATATTGTAAATTGACCTCTCACACTAAATTCAATGATTTCACTTAAAATTTCAAGCTGATTATTTCTATGCATGATGACAACCCGTGGGTTTGGCAGCTAGTTTGTGTGGAGAACCCCTGTCCTATCTTCATCTCATTGCTGGTGACTATGATTTTGGCTTCTAATATGAGCAGCATAGTTGTGTCCTAGTTTCTTATTGACATACATGTCTAAATTTTCTCTAGCATTGTTTAGGTACATTGTGCTTCACCCTCACCCTGCACATTATTTGTCTGGAACATTTGGGTGGCGTTTGCCCTTTCGGAGCACAGCAAGAGACAGACCACAGTGCACAGTCTTTTACTAGATTTGCAAAGGGTCAACACTGAATTTTCTAAACGTTCTCAGTAACATATCCAAGTGCCTATTGGACCTGGAGCTATAACATTGAGAGGCACATGATTCTAAAAGTTAGATTCCTTCCTTTGGTGGATTCTCAATTAGACCCACCAATGGTAACACCTGAACTGGCAGTTAGTTTGCCATAGGATTGCAGAGTGATAGTAGAAGTGGCCACACCCTACTGACGACAAAGATCATTTACAATTTCCCAGACAGGCGGGGGGCAAATGCCCTGCTTCTTGGGCCATAGGCTTTTAATTGAGAAAACAAATTTCTACTTTGGAAGCACTGTGTCTCTAATCTAAAAAGATTGCCAAATGGGCACAATAAAAATGTAGCAGCACCCTTCACAGCACAGAGATGCCCGCCATATCGGAGGAGATGTCTAAACAGAGTACACTGTCCACTGCCAGGGATACGGAGTATCGGACCTGGACCTCTCTGCAGGGTAACCCCCAAACCTTTTGCCTTTTTCCCTGCACTTTTTCCTGAATTTGTTTGTGTTGACCTTAGGACTCTGTGAACTTTACCACTGTGAATAAGTACTCTCTTTAAAAAATGTTCTAATTAGCCCTTGTAGAGTGGTATACCATATACCCAGTGCCTGTAAATAGAATGCTACCAGTGGGCTTGCAACACTTATTGTGCAACCCACTTAAGTAGCACTTTAAAACATGTCCCACTACCATTGCAGCCAGAATGCAGTTTTAAACTGCCATGTTGACTTGGCATTGAAAACCTTTTCCAAGCCAGAAACTCACCTTTTATTACATATATGTCACCCCTAAAGTAGGCCCTAGGTAGTGCATAGGGTAGAGTGCGGTGTAATTAAAAGGTTGGTGATGTACTTTTGAGTTTTACATGTCCTGGTAGGGAAAAACTCCTAAATCAGTTTTTCACTACTGTGAGGCCTGCTTCTACCTTAGAATAACATTGGAGTTTCCTTTTTACATTTAATAAGCGGCAATTTCCAAATGGGAGCTGGTGGCTATATTATTTTTGGTGTCTTTGGAAATGTAATAAGAAACCTTATTTAATGACAAAGTCGGGTTTTTTCATTACAATTTTTAAAATGTGATTTTTTAGAAAGATGGTATTATTCTGTTATTCTGTGCCTTTAATCTGTCATGGGTCACCTGATTGAGCAGAACTGTCAGTTAGAGCTGGCAGGATGTGGGGTGGAGCTGAACAGAGCTGCACTTGAAACTTACCAGCCTGTGCTCTGCCTTCAAACAAAGGGTCTAACAACCTCCCATTGTTACAGCAGTCAGTTTTGAGATAGGGCTTGGGAGTCATGCACTTCAAAGCTGCTGTCTACTGGACCTGTGGATAATCTGCCAGGAAGAAAGACTGCTGTGCTGCTGGAAGGACTTCCACTTTGCTGGGCAGATGTTACGAAGGGCTGCTGCCATGTTGGATTGCTGCCCTGCTGCCCTGTTGCCCTGCTGACCTGCTGCCTTCTGCTTGTGTACAAGAACTAGCTCTTCGTCTGTCTCAGTACTTCCAGAGCGACTCACAAGGGCTAGTTTGCTGGCCTCCTGTTCAGAGCCACAGGGACTCAAAAGGCTTCCTCTTCCACCATCCTAAACCTGCACCTGGAACTAGCCTTAATGAATCCAGGCCCTCCAAGTGGTGTTCCTCCAATCCTGGACCCTTGGAAGTGGTGCTAAAGGAAGCCATTCAAATGTGAAACTTAGAAACTCCTTGGCCAAAAACTGCCTCGAGACCCAGGATTAGTTGGGAACCAACGTGCTTGTTTATCTGCCTAAGGCGTAACGCAGCTCGGATCGACTTTGCAGCTGTTCCTGTTACCTTCTTTGAAGCAGCAAATCCTTTTCAGCTGTCCTTCATCATAGGAGTATCCAACCTCATGGAATTGTCTTTGGCTACAGCCCTCTGCCTCATCCTGCTTGAAATCTTAGACTTCCGTTTTGGTAACTAAGCCCATAGGTAACAATCTTCACTGAGACTTTGACCCAAAGCTATCCGATGAGAAAACTCCATCCTCAGACACCCCCTGCAGCCACAGTTGTTGTTTATTGTAGTATAATCAGTCCTGATGAAAGGCACAAGCATTTGGGAACATATGTGACAGAAATATGTTGACCTTAAGAGGAAGTAGGGATAACTAGAGTTCCGGGACTTCCTAAGGTTTCTCATTTCTAATCATACTGGCTGGCACCCAAATTAAAATGTTAGGGCTGCCTGGCAGGTATTTTTATAGTGTATCCTACCCCCACTCACTACGCAAGGATGAAGCATGCTACCATGTGGTACCGCCGGTGGATACGACTTGAAAGCAAAAGGATTATTTTCCCCTGAGGTCAAAGGTAGTTTTCTTACATCGATCTACTCGAGTTGGGCTCTATAATTTGTGTAAAGTTCTGTGTCAGAGGATGGTTAGCCCATACTCTACAGCACCTCTTTGCTCGCCTTAATTTCTTTATGGGAAAAACAATGAAACACAATTTAATTTCACTGTAAAAATGTATTATTACGTTAATTTTTAAATATCAAAAGTGTATTAAAATATGTTTTAATATTCTTAATAATAATAATATTAATAATGATAATAATAATAATAATAATAATAATAATAATAATAATAATAATAATAATAATAATAATAATAATAAGAAGAAGAAGAAGAAGAAGAAGAAGAAGAAGAAGAACATGCATGCATATTATTTTGTATATTTCTTAAACATTAACTTATGGTTATTTATATGTTTAATTATTTTAAATAATTTAAATTAACTGAACATTTCCTACAGGGTTTTATTTTAAGTCCCAACTTTCCGTGATTTCTATGTGAGGGTGCTGCTGCACCAGTGGTTGACCATGTGTGGTGCTGGACTTACTTCAGCTCTGAGCTGGAGTAATTTGCTACTATTTTAGGTCCCTGTTTGGCTTTGGTAACTTTAGAAGTACATATTATAAATGTTAATGGGTTCACTCTTTGTGGATGGGTGCTTGCTCTTCTCTAAACCTTTCCTTAATCCTGCCTATTCCCAACTCCTTTGGTAGTAAGTATTCCCTATTTTTCCAGCTGCTCAGCATTTGTACCTCCCAAATTGTGTGCTAAAATGTACACTTACTTATTTGTGTGGGGCACAGTTGGGTGGAGATCTCCGAACATAAGACATATGAGTGGTGTAAGCATAGACTCCACACGGAGACTTTGTGAATAGCATTTTATAGTTCATTTATAGTACTATTGAACTACTAAAGAACGTACTATAAAATATGTTTGTGAAAAGCTCCTATAAACATTAGCTGACCTTTCACTTTCTGAACATTTTTTTTTTACCCGGAGCTCTTTGTGCTCCCATACCATGAAGTTAATTTATTCATGTTACCTCAAGAAGACCTTGCTGAGGCACTGTCCATCTGCCCTGTGGTTAATGATAGCTTTGCATTTGTAGAAGCCCAAAACCAGCCCAAAGAGTGCCGAGATGTACACGCTGCGCTTGCAAACCTACTCTGCTTCTCATGATGGACTAGAGGAGGGTTATCTCAAAAAAACAAGTGGTGGTATACACGCAATAATTGTGTAACCTTTTATTATTTTCTGTTTTCTTCATTGGACCTGTGTTTCTGAGACGTTCTTTGAAACGCTGGGCTTTACATCCATTTATCAGGGACTGAACATGGTTTGGACCCTCCTAAGTGCTGTAGTTTAAATACCTTATATGTAGAGGCAATGACATAGAGCCTCTGAGGCCCTCTATGAGCTATTCCTATTTTGTGTCACCCTGCACACAAGAGGTGGCCTTAACCTCAAGAATCTGGTCATTACTCTGGTTTGGAAATGGAAACACAGTACATTTTACGTCCGAGTTACCAGGGAAGCTATCAATGCTTTTGCTGCATTCATGCCTTGCTTTAGGTGTTTGCAAGCATTAGTGTCAGGAACACTAAACCGGTACGGTCTATAGCCTTGGTTTAACAGGGATATAGTTTAAAACCATTGCATTATTGTATATTGTGCATGGCGGTGTGTTCCTTCTTACCATTAATACTTAAATCTATAGTTTTCTAGTTAATATTAAAGTGCTATGTTTGCATGCCTGTGACTTGACATGCCTTTAATGAAACTGAGATAATTGGTCTGTACTGTATCTTGTTTCGCCCCATACCACTTCCCTTGAAGAAGTCATTTACCGCTTATTAACGTCATCAAGGAGAGTCAAGTACGCTTAGTGAGGCCAACTTTCTATTACAAACTTAGTACCTGGAGCACACGTAAATAGCGATCAATATCATTCTCACTATTTGAGCACTACTTTGACCCTGCCTTTGCAGATCTCTAGGAAAAAGCCTGGGAGAATCAAACTGCTATCTAACCTTATGGGTTCCTTTTTTGTGGATGGCTGGGCAGTAGCCGGAAGTCAATGAGGCCAGGAATCATGCAACAAAGAATATTTTGGCACCCCTCAATAACATAGTGAGTTTCTCTGACAATGTGTCATCAGAGAAGTTTATAACAGAAAAATCAACGTAAAAAATACAATAGCCAAGTGTGCTCTCCTATTATCTTTTTTGTCATGCCGCAACAGTAAAATGAAATGTAGTAGACCTTAAGTTGCTTTCTTTTTACTTTTATTTGCCGCCTAGTTAATCGGATGAGTCTCTGTTGTTATATTTATCATTCTGTCCACATTCATCAAAATTCTTAAAATGTGTAGAACTGTCATAGAGATATTTTCCCGTGTGATAATTATGTTCAAACAGGGAAATAAAGGAATCACACATTATTTGGCTGGTGATAAATGTGCTTCAAAAAAATAAAATCACACAAAGCATCCACATGACCAATAGGTCTGGCTTGAATGCCTCAACACATATACATAGAGGCATTCACATACGCAGCTCACATGCCTCGCATGCTAAGACAACACAGCCCCCCACTTGCATTACCAATGGTGAAAAAGTAGCAAAAAGGTTTGTTTACGGTACAGAATAAATAAGCAATAATGAATTGAATGACAAACAATGTGATTATTCAGTATACATTTCGTTTGTAAAATAGCCCTCATGTATTCCAATGGGAGCACTATCTGGAAGGTGAAATGAGACAATCTAGCCTCAAGCAACAGGTGAGAGCATGATACTCCTTTCGGTGGAACCAAAGCCCACTCTATCTATATTTAAAGCAACTAGCAACAATAATTCTTGCAGACAGCTGCGCTGTCAAGCCAGACCTAAAAAGAGATATATTTGCAAAAGTGCAAGACTACAATACCCTTCGAAATATTCTTTATCACGGATCAAATTATACTGATTGTGCTCTTGGTTTGCAAGAATAACAAAGACAAGTTTCTGCATAATGGCCACGAGCTTTTAATGTAACACTTTTCCTTTGCGACATCACAGAAGTGCAAATTGTACCCTTTGCTTACTTAGCAATACCATTTCCGTTTGTTCTCTGTGCTAGAACATCCAATCTAGAGAAAATGCCAGATGAGCATTAACAGAAAAAAAATCTTTAAACAGATGTTGTCCATGCAATGGACATGCTAACCAAATGCACGTGATACGTAATGTAAAGCAATAATGAATGGAAAACCTCCGAAGTCAATGGATGGACATTTCATCACTGGTAAGCAATATACATTTTTATTAGAAAAATAGCTCCAGGTCAAAGCGAGAACATCGATAATATCAGTTCATCTTAATTGGTCCTATAGTATCCTATACAA
Organism: Lissotriton helveticus; assembly: GCF_964261635.1. Lineage (NCBI taxonomy): Eukaryota > Metazoa > Chordata > Amphibia > Caudata > Salamandridae > Lissotriton > Lissotriton helveticus. Next base: position 1,742,851,366 of record NC_136067.1, on the reverse strand, counting down.
GAACAAAAAAAAACACAAGTGCCACAGTTTTACAATCTATACACACCTTCACCAATTAGAGCTCAAGTGATTGATCCCAAGTAATTAGCATGGCTGTAAGGCGAGTGCAGCTCACAGTTTTTAATGCAATGAAAGCAACTTATTTAGCATTTTAGTTATGATGAGGAAGGACATATTCACTTTTTTTCGTTGTTATACTTAATCACTTTTTTAAAGATCGCAATCTATAAAAAGGGAGACCTTGTGGGACGTCTAATATACATTTAATATGATTATTAGTCAATCTATAGCTCTTGGATCTGTTACCTTCTACACGGTATGGTGTGAATTCATGCAGAGATAGTTTGAAAGATGTTTCTGTGATCCTTTTGGAAGGATGCAGTTTGCATGTAGAGCATGTAATTGAAACCAAAAGTGGTTGTCATAGAAACAATGCATGACATATTTTTAAAGATCCGCAGGCATCTACTGTTAAGGAAAGCACAGAAGAAAGATGCTTGAAAAAAGTAGAACACCATTACTTTAAAATGTCTATGATAAAAAGAATGGCAAATGCCCCACACGTTGTGCACTGAGTATCTTACCAGGCTTGTGTCACAGAACTCCGCAAGGGGGTAAGAAATGCCTTGGTTACCACAGAATTTGCCAATAATGTCGTAACAAATTATTGATGGAGATTCATACTATAAGAGATCACAGCAAAGACTAAGCTTACAAAAAAACGGAAACGTATTCAAAATGTTACATCGACTATAGTTTAAAACACATAGAAGATTGTTCTCATTCTTTTGCGTCATTAATGCAAACACATGATTCATAAAATGGCAACATTTTATTCGTTTCCTTTCTACGTTTTTGTAGCGCAATATATAAACCATATATGTTAAACTGTGTTTAAAATTAGCAAATTACATAACAATATCATACATTGTCACCTAGAGCACGGTGTTGAAAACAATAATTGCTATCTCCAATTTAGTCTAGCCACAATAATGTCTTTTTCACTAGCGACTACTTTTTTACTTGTTTTAATATGCAGAGTATGTATAATGAATTGGTATACTTCACTTATAAGGGGTATTTGAACCTTTTTATCTGTAGAGCAGACTTTGACAACGTGTTGAAAGGACCTAGGCTTGGGAGGACTAGAGTTATTGGATAGTTAATTGAACACCACATGGTGGTCACTGATTACCTTTGCAGAATATCTAGAAAGCAAGTGGAGAGACTGAAATATTTAGAAGTATGATATCCAGAAGTGGTCGGTGGTGGGAGTAGCTGCTGGGCGGTAATGTGGGGAGCTTGAGGGGCAGGGTGAGGGGTAGAAATATATGGATTACGGAGGATTACAGGTAAGTAAACATATAAATAAATAAAAAAAACAATTTTTTTTGTCTGCATCGCATTTGGGGATGCAGTGCGCGCAACGAAATTCGTTTTATTTATTTATATGTTTTCTTACCTGTAATCCTCTGTAATTCATAGATTACTACCCCCATCCCCACATCACCGCCTGGCAGCTACTCCCACCACCGACTGCTACTGATGATATCATCATTGACATGTCTGGTGAAAGCATGTGATTTAGCTGGAAGGTTCTAGCTTCTTCCATGCTGTATGTCTGATTATATTAAAGTGCCTTAGGTGATAGGGTGTGTGATTATTTAATAGTCATGTTAATCACCCACCTGCCCATTTATGTAAGCAAGGACATTGTTCGCCGAAACGCGTCACGTGTTTCACAACCATTCCTGTACACCATGACGGATTGAACTGGATTAAACTTTGAATAGCAAGCAAATTTGGATTGTGCATTTCCATTTATTTATAAAGAATGTTATGTTTGTACGCAGGTTCTCACACCCGATCGTGCACCATTTATATATGTTGATGTGTAGACCCCTGGATAAAGTCAACATGCCCACTTTTTACGTTTTACACAAAGTCAGCTATGCATGCCAGCAGCGGGTTGGATGGTTTGACAGGTAGACCACGTCCACCTCCTAACTCCACCTCCAAGGTGTGGGTGTTGGCCACCCCGCCCCATGTCACACAGAGTGATGGGGATTTTACTTCACATTAAAAAAATAGAAATTCGTTTGAATAAATAAACGATAAATTGAAATTATTGTTAGGAATTGTAATATTATCCTACATAATTTTTTTTAAAAACATAGAAATTCACAGAAAAAACATAGGGTAAATGGGCATTATACCTAGTGAAAATGTCAGTTAAACATACCCTTTTAAATGAACAAAACCACTGAAATTCACTGGTTATAGTTAGCTCAAGTAACTATATCTCCTGCCATCTATAATTCACGAAACTACCATGCTCGGTGTTGTCATCAATGATGTCATTTCAAATGTTGCAGTGATGTTAATAATAATGTCATAGAAGATGTCATAAGTGATGTAAAGTGTGAGGTAATAAGTAGTGCATGGTGAGGTTGTGAGTTATAGTTACTTCAGGGCGTGAGTTATAGTTATTTAACATGCATATCAGTGTTTTCGTCCATTTAAAATGGTATGTTTAAGTAAGGATCCACGGATGCTGAGTGAATTTGTGGTAACATTTAAAAAATGTGGGTTTTTGGCCTCAGGGCTAGAAGTGTTTACATACCCTGCCGCACTATATCTTTTTTTCCCTTTTTCTCAGGACAGAGTACTAAGTTCCTTACTCCTAAAATGACAATCGCCACATCTTTGTTGATGTTTGGTAGCCAATCATATCTTATCTCAGGATCTGTCGGCTCCTTGGATCCTCTGAGGTGTGAAATAACTATATATGTTATCCTTAATTTCTTGAAAATACTGAATGGAATTACACTAAATCACAAAAGGCACACTTTCTATATAAAGATCTTGCTTTCTACCAAATTTGATGTAATTCCTTTTTAGGAAGATATGGAAGGGTAAACCCCTTTTTGTCTCAGTTCACACTTGACTGATTACCACTAAACTTTCCAGGAAGGAGTTGAAGTGAATAAGACTTTTTTTTAAACGTTTTGTGAAGATTCCTCAAACTGCAGCAAAATTGTAAAACAAACCCGTTTTTTTTTTATCCCAGTGAAAAAAGGCATATATATATATATATATATATATATATATATATATATGTAGAAGCAAACGTCCCGAGATGAGAGGAGCGACAAAGGCTGGTGCTGGCGGCTAGGTTCAGGACACCCTCGCAAAACAATGTTTTCAACAAGGATTCTTCAAAGAAGACGCCGCACACTACCTCGATTGTATCGACTTATGAATTTATTTTCTGTAGGTTCCCCACCTACGCGTTTCGGACAGGCAGACTTGATTGTGTGCTCTCCGCACTACACTTCCCATAATACACAGTCTCATCTGAACCTCCCATTGGTGGGTGTGTCATATGGAAAATGGTGAAGTGGGTCAGAGATTGCGCACACCGCTTACGTTAAAGCCTCTGAAGAGAAGCATATGGAGCTTCGAAACGCGTCAGGCAAATCCATTACGTAGCGGCATTTACAAGCGGATCCCCGTCCTTACCTACACATAAATCAAGCGGCTGGTCGTGTGCTACTTATAGGTGGACAACTTTTGGAGCGATAATATATAGATATATATATATATATATATATATATATATATATATATATATATATATATATATTCACTGAAAAAACCATAGGTTATAGACCATATATAGTTAGGAATTAGCATTTAAAAAACCTTATTTTACTCACACAAAACCATTGAAATTCCATATATATTAGTTGCACTAACTATATATCGCGCACCCGCAATCCACTGCTGATCATGTCACATATTACATCATTCATGACATGGTCAGTGACATCACTGATGACATCACTGATGACATCTCAAATGACATCACTGATGACATCACTGATGACAACATCCAGTGACTGTATGTTTCTGTAAAGTTAAAATATGTCTTACATATTGAAGAATGAGTGGATGTATAAGTATCTGGATGAAGGATTTAGTAGGTGCGTGACTGACTGTATGAGTGAGTGATTAAATGTGTCTCACTGAATGCATGGGTTAGTGACTAAACTGTCTTAATTTGTGCATCATTATGTCTGTTGTTCTGTAAACTGCTGCATGTGTTGATCATTAGCTATACGAGAGGCTATATGTGTTATTAATTGGTTGCCCAAGTATTTATATGGGAGATTGAGTTTGTGTGGGGGTGGCTGGAAGGTGTGTGACTCTATGCATAGATGTGTGAGCAGTTTATTCACTAGGTGTATGAGTTCAAGAGTGCATGTGGAAACAGCTACATAGGCAGTTGACTGTGTGCATGAGTGAATGGATATCTTCTGTTGTCATTTAACAGAACTATTTAGCCTGCTGAAAGGGGTTGTGTTCCGACCGCTGGTTGGTGGAGACATTTTGACTATATTCTGGGCCTGCGTTGTCGCGTAATGCGTCATATGACGCGCCGCGTTAGCGCATCCGGAAGTCATCCGGGGCGCGCAGCGCGTACCGTAAGCATAACAAGTCATGTGACTTGTTAATAAAACTTTTCATTGGTTCATTTTACTTTTCTTATTGTAATGATGAAAGGCTTGGTCATATGACCTAAAAATTACGCTTTTCATTACTTCCGAACATTATTTTTTCTTAAATATATGTTATAATGTTCCAGGCTAATGTACTTTCCCGGAAATTTTACAACTGTCCTGCAAGTAAAATATATTCTTTTTTCGAGAAAAAGAGCGTTTCTTCGTCCCATGACGGAGCCGTTGAGCAAAAGAGGGTCGACCTGCTGTCTTAGTCGCCGATACGCCTGAATATGAGATTCTTATCGATCACTTTATGTTGCAGGAATAGAAAACACAACAGCCCTTGACCATTTATCTTTACTGCGTTCCTTCGTATTATACCTTTTACCCTTCATGTAATTGGTCTGCTTTATTTCACTTGCCTTTTAATGATTCTAAAACAGTCACTATTATTAAAAACTTTACCAATGTATATACTACTACCATGTTTTCTTTTAAAAACCTTTATTGTGAAAATTTCATTATACAAATACTTGCCTATAACCACGTGGGCCTGCCACAGAGCAAACTGTAATCGTATATGATGAATAGACATTTACACTGTAGAGGAACGTAACGGGCGGGCCATTAGGTTGCAAGAACTAAGGTGTCTAACAGTTACGGAATCGGTGGACGTACATTTTATAATTAAAATACGACAGGGCCAGTTACAATAAAATTATCTAGATATACATTTGCGGGCAAGTACCATGGGTGACGTTAATTCGAACTTTCAACAGTACAGTAATCAATAACACATCAGAACTTAATATCAATAGGGATGTCGAAATATTCAATCAATTCTCGTCCCCGCCCGCCATGTGCTTCAAAACTGCATACGTATCTCGTGATTTCAAGGTTCTGCAACCAGTACACAACAAGGAGTTACGAGTCCCATTTATTCCGGCGCCATTTTGGGCGAGGACGGGCAGGTCCAGGATATAGTCAAAATGTCTCTACCAACCATCGACTATGATGATGTTCATATGCTGTATTTATTAGAGTAACACTCATCTGTCCACATGAAATTAATTTGCCACAATCTAAACATGTCATTTTAATCTTTCCAAAGTTCTTCTAAATATTTGGGACCGTTTCCCTTGCCTCTGAAGCTCTCAGTGCCACTTCTTTGATGAATGTACTAGCAGGTCAGGGGTTCTCCTCCAAATCTCTCTTTTATGCAGCACTATAATTAATTGGTGCCACCTCTCCATATGACGATGCATGTTATAGTTACCACAACTATATTTTTTTTCGGTTCCTCTGGAGAGTTCATCGTGGCAGATGAAGCGTGTAACGTACCGGGCATTTACCTTTTTTTGCATGTACAGGAAAGGAAAAAAAAATCGAGCGTCCGAGTTCTAAGGTGTCCCAGGGCCATTTTAGTGGACCAGGCCCAAATCTAAAGAACAGGCCGCCATTTTGAGAGTCCTCTTGCAGCCGCCTGTCGCTGTAGCATCAAGAGCAGCCAAAACTCAGCTGAATGGCAACTGAAACGGTAAAGGGGCGCCCCACTACAGCAGACGAGCCTCCACCTAGGAAGGCCCATTCACGCCGGCTCCCCCCCCCTTCGGGCACCCCACGCCGTTATTCGGAGCAGTATTGTAGGATGGCCACACCAGTGCGGCAACTTGCTAGACATCACCTCGGTGGTAACCGAATCTCAACGCCTTGTGGTGTCTTCTATTCAGAAAACATTGTTATGCTGCCTTCGACCTATTCTCCGCAAGTGTGCACACAACTCAACTGCATAGCTTGCTAGACACCACCTCGGTGCCATCCGGATCTTGGAATGTCAGCACCTTTTGGTGTCTTCTCTTCAGAAAATATTGTTGCGCTGCCTTTGGCCCCATTCGCACATCAGTCCGCTACTGACGCCATCTCACAGGCTAATGGGGCGCCCCACGCCGACTTTCAGCATTGTAGAATGACCACACCAGTACAGCAACTTGCTAGACATCACCTCGGTGCCATCCGGATCTCGGCGCCCCACTGCAGATGAAGTGCCTCTCAACTATGAAACCACCACGGTGACATCCGGATCTTGGCGCGTTGTGCTGCCTTCGGCCTATTCGCACATCGGTCCGCTACTGACGCCATCTCACAGGCTAATGGGGCGACCCACGCCGAGTTTCAGCATTGTAGGATGACCACACCAGTACAGCAACTTGCTAGACATCACCTCGGTGCCATCCGAATCTTGGCATCTCAACGCCTAGTGGTATCTTCCATACAAAAAATATTGTTACGCTGCCTTTGGCCCCATTCGCACATCAGTCCGCAACTTAGACATCACCTCGGTGCCATCCGGATCTTGGCATCTCAGCGCCTTGTGGTGTCTTCTACTCCGAAAATATTGTAGAAAATATTGTTGCGCTGCCTTTGGCCCCATTCGCACATCAGTCCGCTACTGACACCATCTCACAGGCCAACAGGGCGCCCCACGCCGACTTTTACCATTGTAGGATGGCCACACCAGTGCCACAACTTGCTAGACACCACCTCGGTGCCATCCGGATCTTGGCATCTCAGCGCCTTGTGGTGTCAGTCAGAAAATATTGTTGCGCTGCCTTTGGCCCCATTCGCACATCGGTCCGCTACTGACGCCATCTCACAGGCCAACGGGGCGCCCCACGCCGACTTTCAACATTGTAGGATGGCCACACCAGTGCGGCAACTTACTAGACACCACCTCGGTGCCATCCGGATCTTGGCGCGTTGTGCTGCCTTCGGCCTATTCGCACATCGGTCCGCTACTGACGCCGCCTGACGTGCCAACGTATTTTCTCCGCATTTTATACCCTATGCCGCATAACAGGTCATGTGACTTGTTTATAAAACTTTTCATTGGTTCATTTTACTTTTGGTTTCCTAATGATGGAAGGCTTGATCATATGACCTAAAAACAACACTTTTCATTGGATGAAAACTTTTTTTTTTCCCCAAACGATGAAAGCCCCACCTTGTTTCTGGATGTTTCAGACTAAACTGGCGTCAGCATGAGAGCACCACCATCTCGTAGCTCCGTCGTGGTCATTCCGCGAGCAATCATGGCAGCCGCTCCCCACCAGAAGCCTGCAGGAGTCGGGGCCCCCAAAACTTTTGATGAATTCTCAAGGCGGAGGGGACGTTTTCGAGAATGGGGTCCAAGACCTAGCAGACAAGCGTCCGATTTCCAAGGTGTCCCAGGGCCATTTCAGTGCACCAGGCCCAAAAAGGAAAGAGCCTGCCGCCATTTTGAGAGTCCTGTGACAGCCGCCTATCGCTGCACCGCAAGAGTGGGCGCAACTCAGCTGAATTGCGGCTTTTGACACAGTGGACCAAAAACGGACGGAATGGCAACTGAAACGGTAAAGGGGTGCCCCACTACAACAGATGAGACTCCACCTGGAGAGGCCCGTTCACGCCGCCTCCCCCGGGGCGCCCCACGCCGTTATTCGGAGCAGCATTGTAGGATACCAAAACCAGTGCGGCAACTTACTGGACATCACCTTGGTGCCATCGTTCTGCTGCCTTGGAACTATTCGCACAACAGTTTGCTACTGATGACCCACCCCCCGCGACGCCCCACGCCGTTATTTGCTGGGTGGCAACTTACTAGACATCACTTTCGTGTCATCTAGATTTCGGCGCTTTCTGCTGCCTTGGAACTATTCGCACAACAGTTTGCTACTGATGACCCACCCCCCGCGACGCCCCACGCCGGAAATCTGGACGTTGTGCTGCGTTGGGACTATTCGCACAGCCGACCGCTACTTCGTTGTTTTTCCCTAAAATTTTTTATATGTTATTACTATTTTTGTTTTCTTGTATATATTTATAAATTATTAAAGTTTTATAATCTTACTACTTTGTCGGAGTGCTATATATTTTTAATGAGACACATAATTGTAAAAACTTTGATGTACAAAGAGTCATCCCTGGAATCTTCCGCTTCACGCTCGGTCCCCTCCCCAATCACAATACAGGATGGTTTTCAGATAATAGCAACGCTTCTGCTGTGACGGATCTCATCGAGTGTGGACCTTGATCTACTATAACTCCTTTGAAGAGGGGTGATTCTTTACAGCTGTGGCCATAAACTACATCTGCAGGGCTAGCTGATAGCCTAGGACCGGCCTGGACAATCGGACACAGAGGAAAAGGAGTGTCAGAGGGTGCGGTAGTGAATAGGGCGAAAGGGAGGTGTCGGGCGGGCACAGGGTGTGATTCTCAGGGAAGAGCAGCGCAGATGGGGGGAGGTTTATTACCCATGCATAACACAGACAGCGGGGGTGACCACTGCCTGGGTGAGATGCTTGCGAGGGTGGGGAGCCATGCTAAGGATCGACAGCGTGCACAGAGTGGGTCTGGTCAAGGCATCTAAAATGGCTGCCGTGCACGACAAAAGTGTGGCATTTGAAAAAAGACAAGATGGCGCAGACAATGTTTTTCAACACTTCCTGATTTCCTTCGAATCGAACGTTAACAGACGTTGGGGCATATTACCAAAGTTAAACGATATTTATCCCTAACGATGCATTGCAAAGATTTTTTTACCGTCAGAAATTATCGCAGATAAACCTTGCTATTATCAAGGTTTATCGCAAATACGATAAAAAACGACCGCAATGCATTAATATCGCTGAAAACTCCGCGATATTCATGCATTACCGAGCTAATGCTCTTAGCCATGTTATCCACCTCCCATTGGATAACATGGCTAAGAACTGCTCAGGGCAGCTGTTACTTTTTGGAGATATTCGCGCTTATCTCGAATATTTCCAAAAGTTGATAATAGGAGATAGCGATGTTAGCGACTGTTTCCAGTCGCTAACATCTTGGCATGCCCACTTTGCATGTCATTAGTGATAAACATCACTCACATGCAAAGTGGGGCCCAAGATGATCGCTATCTCCTACTAGCCGTCGCTAACTGGTGTTAGCAACAGCTAGGTAATACAGATATAATTTTATCCCCCTTATGGTCATTTGCCCCTTCGCTTTGGCCTCCTCTTGTCTCTCGATCCTACCGAGAGACAAGATGGCGGCCGCTACGTACTGTTTGGAATGTTTACAGACACCGGAGAGCCAATCAGCTTCGCTTCGCAAAGCTCCGTAACGCGAAAAGTACGCGAAGCGGTGCGCTGTTACAGATATATATCTTGTTTTTGAACGTTAATTTCTCAAAATGCACTGAAGCACATATATTGAGACCTAGCAAAGGCACATCGGGCTACCAGTCCCTACAATTTTGCCAAGTTTCGTGCAAATGCACTGAAGCACATATATTGAGACCTAGCAAAGTCACATCGGGCTACCAGTCCCTAATATTTTACCAAGTTTCGTGCAAATCCATTCAGCCGTTCGATTATTATTATTATTTTTTTTTTTTGCCCCGCGGGGCCCTTTTAAAACCTCCACATCAAACTTAGGAGGTCAGCGAGGATCTACTATGCCCCCTTATGGTCATTTGCCCCTTCGCTTTGGCCTCCTCTTGTCTCTCGATCCTACCGAGAGACAAGATGGCGGCCGCTACGGACTGTTTGGAATGTTGACAGACGCCGGAGAACCAATCAGCTTCGCTTCACAAAGCTCCGTTGCGCGAAAAGTACGCGTCCTGGAGCGCTGCCCGGTCCGCTGTTACAGATATATATCTTTTTTTAAACATTAATTTCTCAAAATCCACTGTAGCACATATATTGAGACCTACAAAAGGCACATCGGGCTACCAGTCCCTACAATTTTGCCAAGTTTCATGCAAATCCATTTAGCCGTTCGGGCTAAAAGTGAGGCCAACCGCCCTATGGAAAACTCAATGTTAAAAACACGTTTTGGGACCCCCCTTTTTTCTCAGCCCCCCCTTGACGAACACCCCCCAAATTTTCAAGGGCTGCTCAGAAACAAAATGTTCCATTTTCCTGAAAATTTCAGCCAATTCCGTCAACAAACGCCAAAGTTATTAGACATAGAATTTTCAAAAATCCCATAGAGAAAAAATCCTAACTATATATACCTACTGGCGACCGCCAGTAGGTAATATATATATATATATGTATATATATATATATATATATATATATATATATATATATATATATATATAGTTTCACAAAGCACCCAAAGCGAGGCACACTCCCAGACAGCTCGCTCCCGGTAGGAGAGAAATCAAGTGCAACCTGCGCCAGCAGAGCCTGACGCGTTTCGGGCTACGCCCTTCCTCAAAGGCCCTCTGCTGCTGAATCACTGCCACCATAGAGACAACCGGTATTTCACGCTGTATTTATTCACAATCAAACTCAGGTGGGTAATGTTATAACAAAATGCATTCTGGGGCCGGTAGTCTCAAATAATACCCCAGTGGGCTGGAAGGCAGTGAATTCAGTAAAATCACCAACTTTGTCAAGGGTACACTATTCCATTGTCTCTCCGTTCAAAATATGAGCCAGAATGTTCCATACCGCTGATGTTCGCACCAGCAATGGAGCCGCTCGATAATGCGGTGGTGCGCCTCCCGGCCGGGTCGGCGTTCAAAATCAAGTTTCACAAAGCACCCAAAGCGAGGCGCACTCCCAGACAGCTCGCTCCAGGTAGCAGAGAAATCTAGTGCAACCTGCGCCAGCAGAGCCTGACGCTTTTCGGGCTACGCCCTTCCTCAAAGGCTCTCTGCTGCTGAATCACTGCCACCATAGAGACAACCGGTATTTCACCCTGTATTTATTCACAATCAAACTCAGGTGAGTAATGTTATAACAAAATGCATTCTGGGGCCGGTAGTCTCAAATAATACCCCAGTGGGCTGAAAGGCAGTAAATTCAGTAAAATCACCAAGTTTATCAAGGGTACACTATTCCTTGTCTCTCCGTTCAAAATATGAGCCAGAATGTTCCATACCGCTGATGTTCGCACCAGCAATGGAGCCGCTCGAAAACGCGGTGGTGCGCTTCCCGGCTGGGTCGGCCATTCAAAATCAAGTTTCACAAAGCACCCAAAGCGAGGCACACTCCCAGACAGCTCGCTCCAGGTAGGAGAGAAATCAAGTGCAACCTGCGCCAGCAGAGCCTGACACGTTTCGGGCTACGCCCTTCCTCAAAGGCTCTCTGCTGCTGAATCACTGCCACCATAGAGACAACCGGTATTTCACCTTGTATTTATTCACAATCAAACTCAGGTGAGTAATGTTATAACAAAATGCATTCTGGGGCCGGTAGTCTCAAATAATACCCCAGTGGGCTGGAAGGCAGTAAATTCAGTAAAATCACCAACTTTATCAAGAGTACACTATTCCATTGTCTCTCCATTCAAAATATGAGCCAGAATGTTCCATACCGCTGATGTTTGCACCAGCAATGGAGCCGCTCGATAACGCGGTGGTGCGCCTCCCGGCCGGGTCGGCCGTTCAAAATCAAGTTTCACAAAGCACCCAAAGCGAGGCGCACTCCAAGACAGCTCGCTCCATGTAGGAGAGAAATCAAGTGCAACCTGCGCCAGCAGAGCCTGACGCGTTTCGGGCTACGCCCTTCCTCAAAGGCTCTCTGCTGCTTAATCACTGCCACCATAGAGAAAACCGGTATTTCACCCTGTATTTATTCACAATCAAACTCAGGTGAGTAATGTTATAACAAAATGCATTCTAGGGCCGGTCATATATATAAAAATTGATGTGAGCTAGGTTGAAACATGTTATTTACGTTGAGCCACAATAAAGCACTTTTGGAGCGGCTGAATTTCTTCTCTTTCCGGTGAGGAATTGATGCTTTTTCTCTTTAAATACTTGAAAGAAACGCGGAGCCCATGTCATGTGATGAAGGCTCGTAGAGAGTTGAAACGCGTTACGGCTGTGCACAAATAACATTTCAAAGCACCTACTGTGGTCGGTATCCGTTTTTGTGCGGAACTGATGGTGAGACAGAGTCTACAGGATATATATACATATATATATATATATATATGTCCTGGAAACTCGAACCCCTTCCTGATACCACACACGGTGGCTTTAGGCGAGGAAAGAGACACAGACCTCTGTAGTTTCTTCTGGGCAGTAATCTTCTTTATTAGAGAGACCCAAACACACAACGCGTTTCAAGCCCTGAAGCCCTTGTTCACGTGTAAAAACAGAGAAAACGCCATCTACCATTTAAAGTAAAAACAACCACTCCCCTTGTCTGACATCATAGGTTACATGGTAATATACATAGACAACAGACTTTCTGTATCACAACAGTAGTTTTGTAGTTCCATGTTCAGTAGGCAGGATAGCAGCATATAGCACACTCTTTATATATACACATGTTATTAAAATTATAAAACATGTAAAGTGCATAAATGTTGTTGTATTTATAAAAAAATAAACACTGATTTTTACATCATTCTCATTGGATAAATCCAAAACTGCCTACGATTCTACTGTCATATTGTTATAATCTCACCGGATAAATCTAGATTTGATCATCTCGAAAGATGACGACCTGCGTGTTATTTATGTGAAAGAAATTTAATTTTTACAATTTTTAGTCGACCATTTTTTTAGTGAATACAGAAGGGAGTGTGAAATATGTAAAAAAGTGCATATATAAATATAAAGTGCTGGTATAGACAACGTGTTCAATTCTTAATTTGATTTTCCAATCTTCCTGATATTGGTGTATTACTCTAAAACTACCATTAAGTGATAGACAATTCTGTTGTCCAAAACAGACATAAAATTAGTAAAAACCACCAGTATCAAAGATATACAACCGTACAAAAATTAGGTTCACTAAAAATCAAATCAGAGGGAAAGAAAGAACAGTATTCTATAGTTAGTATAACCAGGAAATTAATACAATTCAGCCTAGCCGCCACTCAATCTAATATTTACATGGTACAATGTAATAAATGCAGAAAACCTGGGACAACAGCGCCTCAACCTATTTCATAAAAAGTTGCGCATGTCCTCTGTTGTGTTCAAACCGTTCGGCCATTTGCAATCGAGCTCAAGAATATACTTCGCTTCTAAATGCCGGAGCTGACGCTCCCTGTTACCACCCCGTCTTTGCTTGGCAACAGCATCTAGTACATAATAAGACAGGCAGTTGATGTTATTAGCATGAACTCTTTTAAAATGCCTCGCCACTGGATATGCTGCATCACTGTGGAGAATGGCCCTAATATGTTGCAAGATCCTGACGTGCACCTGTAGCTTCATGCTACCAACGTAGCTAAGCCCACAGGTGCACGTCAGGACATATACAGCATATTCGGTTTTGCAGTTGTAGGTTCCACAAATCAATATAGGTGTTGGACTAAATGGTGTGGAGTATGTGGTCGTATTGCATTCAAATTTACAAGCACGAAATGTGGCGCACTTTTTGAAACCTTTCTTAGGTGTTAACCAAGTGGTAACCCGCTTTACTTCCGGCGACACCCAATCTAAAACAGAGCCCATAGTGCTACTCCTCCTAAAAGTAATAATAGGTTTTTCTACTACTCTGTCACGGAGGACATTATCAGTGAGCACTATTGGCCAATGTTTATTTAGTATGGTCCTTATCTGTATATATGTATATATATATATCTTTTCAAACCATAGGTTTCAGGGACGTTATAGTTAGTTGGACATTTGACTCATATAAAACAAGAGAAATTCGACCGGTTATAGTTAGTTGAGCTAACTATAACTTGCGCGCCCGCAATGCACTGCTGATGACGTCACATATTACATCACTCATGACATGGTCAGTGACATCACTGACCATGAAAAAGGTTTTCTAAATGCTAATTCCTAACTATAACGTCTGTAAAATCTAGGTTTTTTTCAGTGAATTTCGAAAGTTTTTTAAAATGTTAATTTCATTATTTAATATTTATAAAAAACAATTTTTTCCTATTTTTTTGCATATTAAAAATATGTAATTTTTATATCTTCAAAAAAAATATGTATACCCGTTTGTTTTTTTTGAGAAAAACTGGAGTCTTGTACCGGTAGTGTACCAAGCTCCATCAGCACGCGAATCCTATCCGCCATATTGCTAAACTCGTAAATGATGCGCAATTTGTATCCAACAGGTTTGTGGCACGGCGTCCTGCGTAACATCATATACGTATGAGGTCGTGCCAGCTGCTACTTTGGTATGCGATGGATACGCAGTACCAAGCCGCTCATTACATCATGTAGTGTGGGGTCACGTCCACTGCGCATTGCATATGCTACGAGTGCACGCTGCCGGACCCTTTGTTACATCATGGACATATAGTGTCAAGCCGGGTACGCCATTCCTTCATTTTTTTTCTGTCTAAAAACTATATATAAATAACTTTAAAGTGTATATGAGAGCAAGCGATAATCTAAAATGTTTTAAACATTTATATATTTCTAGCTGTAATAAACATATTATAGTAAATATATTTTCTCAATATCGAGTGGGGTGCAGTCTCCTTGCGCGCTGGGTGCGCAATTGCCATGTGGCCTTAAAAAAAGCATTTGATTAGTTCATAACATTTCCCATTGTAGCAGTTGGAGCACGCCACCCAATTTAGTCATTATCCCTACAGCATTTGATGAGACACTCCTCTTTTGCTCAGAGAGCTTTTTTGAAAAACTTTTGCTATGTACACATATCTTACACTACACACAACATGCAACCATCATCTTCATCAAACACTCGAGAGACTTTGCAAGTACACAAACTTGGCGAACTGCATTTACCATGATCCCTAGGGGCGAACCTGCTGGGAGGTGAAGCAGTGTGATCCCACATTTGTTTCCTGTTTAATAGGCGCCCTCGAGCCATTTGAGCTAACGAGCTCGTGGAGAGGCACATGCGTGCCTGGAGAGGTACTGTGACCCGAGAATACTTTAGCATCCTGCTCAGCAACCCCATACAATCATATTGCCTAATCTCTACTGATGACGGATAACAATCCAGAAAGACGTGTCTAGAGATGACCAGCACAAATCTGCACCTACCTGGTGAAACACTCGAGAGACTTTACAAGTACACACACTTGGCGAACTGCATTTACCATGATGCCTAGGGGCGAACCTGCTGGGAGGTGAAGCAGTGTGATCCCACATTTGTTTCCTGTTTAAAAGGCTCCCTCGAGCCATTTGAGCTGACAAGCTCGTGGAGAGGCGCCTGAGCGCGAGAGGTACTGTGACTCGAGAATACTTTGGCAGCCTGCTCAGAAACCCCATACATTCGAATTGCCTAATCTCTACTGGTGACGGATAACAATCCAGAGCCATGAGTCTAGAGATGGCCAGCACTAATCTGCACCTACCTGGTGAAACACTCGAGAGACTTTGCAAGTACACACACTTGGCGAACTGCATTTACCATGATGCCAAGGGGCGAACCTGCTGGGAGGTGAAGCAGTGTGATCCCACATTTGTTTCCTGTTTAAAAGGCTCCCTCGAGCCATTTGAGCTGACAAGCTCGTGGAGAGGCACCTGAGCGCCTGGAGAGGTACTGTGACCCGAGAATACTTTGGCAGCCTGCTCAGCAACTCCATACATTCGAATTGCCTAATCTCTACTGATGACAGATAACAATCCAGAAACAGGTGTCTTGAGATGGCCAGCACTAATCTGCACCTACCTGGTGAAACACTCGAGAGACTTTGCAAGTACACACACTTGGCGAACTGCATTTACCATGATGCCTAGGGGCGAACCTGCTGGGAGGTGAAGCAGTGTGATCCCACATTTGTTTCCCATCATCTTCATCAATATTCATGGTCTGTAAAGTTGCCTTCCACCTGTGATAGCCATGCACCTAAAAGTTACATAACTGAAGTTTTCCCCACTGCCAGAGGTAACATGTTTGCATACGCTGTCCATAGCAAAATGTAATGTGGTACGGCCCAGTGTCAGTGTCATGCATAGATAATGAACATACGGACACAGATAGATAGTGGAAGTGGGTACGGGCACATGTGCTCAACTCCTTTTTATTACCAGGGCCACATATCCAGTGATGTCTGTGCTGGATGCGTGTGGGATGAGTGTAAACCAGCCCTCACGGAATAGTTGCTTCTAGCATCAACTACAACAGTAATCATTGGATCACACACAGAGATTCAATAATAAAAGGGTCAATAGTTTGTGCTGCAGTAAGGTAGGGACAGTAGATGTAAAATAATACACAAAAGATTCTATCGTAAAATAACCATAACTTGTGGTATACTGAGACACAGGAAGTAGATCTGTAATAATACACAACAAGATTGTATCATAAAGGGTCCATCTGTCCTAATGCACTCAGATAGCCATATCAAAAGCATTCAGTATGTGCACAGCCAACGATGATGCGTGCTGCGGGCGGACCATACTAGGAGCAATGTCTGTTGCCTATAGGACTGCATCATCTGCAATAATGACTCAATCTGAATTGTGAACTCTGCTGTCTGCAGTGTAGGCTAGAGAGAGCGGTCAGCAAGGGCCCACAGCCATGTGGCGCTGACTTGAGCTGCCCAGTTTGTGATACAAGAAGCAACAAAAAGAGTGTGTGAAGCCTGCGATGATGCATATGCGTGGTGCGGACAGAGCGCACTGGAGCAATGTCTTTTGCCTACAGGACTGCGTCATTTACAATAGCGACTTGATCTGAATTGTGAACACTGCTGTCTACAGTGTAAATTGAAGTCAGTAGTCACCACAGACATTCATGAATACTTTTTCTCACTTCCTCTTCACAAAATACAACAACATAAATTACCGAAAACTCTGCAATAAATAAATCAAAACTGTTCGAATTGCGATCTCTGCTGTCCACAGTGTAGACTGTTATTCAGAGTTCTTTTCCACTGGCAAGAAGAATTTGGTCATTGAACTAAACCTATAACTCATCTAAAAAAAGGTCTCAAGCAAGCATACTAAAAGGATATTGTGTATATTTCAATAGACGTTGTAGTGAGTTGCCTACTGGATTCTGTAATTAATCAATTACCACTCGAGCTGAATTGTGAGCCCTGCTGACCTTAGTGTAGGCCACAGGCAGTTGTCATTAACGCCTCACAGCCACGTGACATTGGATTCAGAAACACAGAGTTGGTTTCACCTGATCGGAGGGGTTACACAGAAATCATCAGAGACTTTAACTTCTGACATCCTCAATCATAGACTCAAGACCCCATTTCACTGTTCAGACCTGCTTTACCGCAGTGTAGTCCAACCACTGCAGTCGGTCAAGCCAAATAATCCTGTGCAACAGTTAGCAATGGAAGCACAGAGTGTGACGCACCTCAACGGAGGGACTTCTATGAAAACCAAGCAGGTAACATTGTGGGATCAAGACACCATTCCACTGTTTGGACCTAGGATTGGTTTGCACCTGGTCGAAGGGAGTACCTTCATCTCCACTAACAGATGCAGTTCTAACATTGTCCATTGTGGGATAAAGACACTGTTCCACTGTTGGGACCTGGAGTTGGTTTGCACCTGGTCGAAGGGACCTTCATCTCCATTCTCAGATGCAGTTCTAAAATCATCCTTTCTGGGATCAAGACTCAGTTCCACTGTTGGTACCTGTTTGACTACTGTGTTAGTAGTATACAAAGCACTCCTGGGCCTCAGGCTGGGCGCTGTGTGCCTGTGTTGCGGTAGCCAGCGTTGATCTCAGGAGCCTTCTGAGCTCGCAGACCTCGGCCCAGGACCTTCCGCCGGCACGTGGTGGGCCCTCTTTCATATACGGCGCTGTCGAAAGGTGAACTGTGGGGCATATGTGCGTCGCAGTGGCCATGACAGTTTCTAAGTACCAGCAGGCTGGCAGCTTCATTCACGCAGCCACCTTCGCTCACGACATCAATCAATCAATCAATCAATCAATCAATACATTTGTAAAGCGCTCTACACACCTGTGAGGGTCTCACAGGCGCTGAGGGAAGGGGGAGGTACCTACTCCAGCTCAAATAGCAAGGTCTTGAGTTGTTTCCTGAAGGTGAGATGGTCTTGGGTCGGTGTGCGGGGAGGGAGTTCCATGTCCTAGCTGCTAGGTAGGAGAATGATCTTTCTCCGGTGGTGCTTCTGTGAATCTGTGGGACACTGGCGAGGGCGAGGGCGAGGCTGGTGGAGCGGAGCTCTCGGGTGGAAATGTGGAACGAGAGGCGGCTGTTGATGTATTCAGGACCCATGCTGTGGAGCGCTTTCTGTGTGCATGGGTGAGCAGCCTGAACGTGATCCTCTTGTTGACGGGGAGCCAGTGCAGGTTTCTCAGGTGGGAGGATATGTGGCTGTGATGAGGGATGTCGAGGATGAGTCATGCAGAGGCGTTCTGTATGCGTTGGAGTCGTTTCTGAAGTTTGGCTGTGGTTCCTGCGTACAGGGTGTTTCCGTACTCCAGTCGGCTGGTGACGAGGACCTGGGTGACCGTCTTTCTGGTTTCGATGGGGATCCACCGGAAGATCTTTCGGAGCATGGCAGGGTGTTGAAACATGAGGATGAGACTGCGGTGACTTGCTTGTCATCGTGAGGGAGGAGTCCAGGATGAATCCCAGGTTTTGTGCTTGGTCTGTGGGTGTCGGTGCGGTACCTAGCGTGGTGGGCCACCAGGAGTCGTCCCAACCAGATGGGGATTGTCCGAGGATGAGGACCTCCATCTTGTCCGAGTTGAGCTTCAGACAGCTGTGCTTCATCCATTCTGCGACATCTTTCATTCTGTCCTGGAAGTTGGCTTTGGCGGTGAGAGGGTCTTTGGTGAGGGAGGGTATCAGTTGGGTGTCGTCGGCATAGGAGATGATGTTGATGTTGAGGAGCCTTGGTGTACGCCGCAGATGATCTTGGTGGCCTCCGAGTGGCAGGGAGGGAGGCGGACTCTCTGGGTTCTGTCGGAGAGGAATGATGTGATCCAGTCCAGGGCCTTTCCTTGGATCCCAGTGTCGTAGAGGCGGGTTATTAGGGTGCGGTGGCAGACGGTATCAAAGGCTGCCGAAAGGTCTAGGAGGATGAGAGCAGCTGTCTCTCCTTTGTCCATCAAGGTCCTGATGTCATCGGTGGCTGCGATGAGGGCGGTCTCGGTGCTGTGGTTGGCTCGAAATCTGGACAGAGAGTTGTTTTCTTCGAGGAATGCAGTCAGCTGTTTATTGATGGTCTTCTCGATGACTTTAGCCGGGAAGGGGAGAAGGGAGATGGGGCGGAAGTTCTTGAGGTCTTTGGGGTCCGCTGTTGGTTTCTTTAGAAGGGCGTTGATTTCTGCATGTTTCCAGCTTCCCGGGAAGGTGGCTGACGTGAAGGAACTGTTAATGACGTTCCGGAGGTGGGGTGCGATGATGGTGTCGGCTTTTTTGAAGATGTGATGAGGGCATGGGTCGGAGGAGGAGCCGGACTGGATGGTGTTCATGACGCGCGTGGTGTCTTCAGTGCTGATGGGGGTCCATGCGCTGAGGCTGGTGGTGGGGGCGTTGGTTTGGTGGTTGGATGCGGAGTCTGGGGTACGAAGCTGTCGTGTATATCTGTGATCTTGCGGTGGAAGAATGTGGCGAGGGAGTTGCAGAGGTCTTGCGACGGTGTGATGTTGTTGTTGCTGGCGCTGGGGTTGGAGAGTTCTTTGACGATGCTGAAGAGTTCCTTGCTGTTGTGGTCGTTGTTGTCCAGACACTCTTTGAACGATGTCCTTTTGGTGGTGCGGATCATCTGGTGGTATTCGCGGGTGGCGCTCTTGAGGGCTGTCATGTTTCTGCTGTCCGTTTGTTGCGCCAGGCTTTTTCGAGGGTTTGGCATGATTTCTTAGCGATTTTGAGGGCGTCTGTGAACCATGCGTTTTATTGTTGCTAATCTTGCCTGGGGGTTTCTTCAAAGGGGCAAGGTCATCGGCGCAGTTGGAGATCCACTGTGCGAGATTGTGTGCTGCGTCATTGGCATCGGGGGTGTTGATAGGTGGGTTCTGGCTCAGTGATGTGGTCAGTTGGTCAGTGGTGACTTTGCTCCAGCATCTGCGGGGGGTCTGTAACATCTGATGGTGGGAGGTGGTCTTCTTGAAGGTGAAGTGGATGCAGCTGTGGTCGGTCCAGTGTAGTCCGGTGGAGTGGCTGAAGGAGACGTGGTTGCTGGCGGTGAAGATGGGGTCGAGCGTGTGGCCGGCGAGGTGGGTGGGCGTGTCCACCAGTTGCTTGAGTCCGAGGTTGCCGAGGTTGTCGAGCAGGGTGGTGGTGTTGTTGGTGGTGTTGTTGTCGTTGTTTTTCTCAAGGTGGAAGTTCAGCCTCGTGGCTGTGTAAGCTGCGCAGACCTGGAAGACATGTTCACCATTCCGGAAGAGAACCACACCCAGAGAAACATGCCTTTTATTCTTACTCAGTCAGTCAGTCAGTCAAAATTATCTTTATTCGATTTAATTAAAAATCATACAAAGAGATAAAAACATTTCATACCATGTTAAAAACTATTTACAATATTATACAAATCAGAGAATACATGGGTTTTATAAAAAGGCATAATGAATTCATTTTGAATATTACAAAATTCAAATACAATGATTAGCACAGTATTAGGAAGACCCATTGTTCCGATACATTTTTTTGGTTCTAACTGCTGCCACCAGAAAATTCGCAATGCAAAATATAATGCGTATGTTGTTCAGAGATTGTAAGTATAGCAGGGCTGGCCTTACCTGTGTGAAGCCAGCCTCAGGTAACAGATAGTTTTTCCTGGGCTCTAGATAAAGCCCACAAAACAAAACAAAGTGCATGGTGTCTTGAACAGAAAAGTGATCACAACAACAGGGAGGGGCTAAATCAGGTTTTTCCCACGACTTAAAATTGCCAAAATAAAAATGTAACAAATTAAACCTGAACTTAGTTAGGAGGAATCTATGGAAAGGGATCGTAACCAGGCCAAGGTAAGGTGCTAATGCGAATGAATTTACAAGAAGGTAATGCCTCCTCACAGCTGGTTTATTCTTACTCCTACGCTAGCCTTGCATATGCCGAGCTAGCCCACTATGCTAAACATTTGGGGGGAGGGGGCACGTATGCGCTATGTTTTCGTAAACTTCCCTACTGACTGTACTATCATGGTTGCGTCCACTGTCCACTTCACTCAATAAACCATCAGTGTATGTTGACATGTACATGTCTGTGCTCTGCATACTCAAGTCTGTCCGGCACATCCCCTCAACACTTTGCATTGTATACTTTTATAATCGAGAATCACTTGCCACCTTCGCACATACTTTTCTCTCATCTCTCTCCGCATTCTGCATTGTGTGGCAGAGGTGCCATGACATGTTTAGTTTGTGTACATGGCTAGCCACGGTTCCCCCAGTACTTAGTGTCGTTTTGTCTCCTAGGTGTACATGTTGTTCGTCATGTTGTATGTGATTATATAAGGTAGCACGTTTATTCACGAGCAGTGGTTTCTCCTATTTACATATCTCAGTCTTAAAGAGGATACAGAAGTTTTTCTCAGAGGTGAACAGTTCGACCACAATGGCAGTCATTCATTATTATGCAAGAATGTCCAACTGCACAACGCTTCTAAGCTTTCAGCCCCCAATCTTGCGTGCTTTCTTAAAAGCATGCCAACTCCCACAATCAGACCAACATTCACACAGCTTTTTAACAGCAGTTATCTACTTCTTAATAACATGGACTACTACGGAATGTGAGATGGCATCCCATATGTCCTTTCTGGTTCAAACCGAGTAACTTCCTGTGGCAATGTAACTCCCAAAGTTCAACTTGGCCTTCAACACCTACTTTGAAACCAGATTTCATTAAACCGAGCAAACTAAAAGCGCTTTTGTTTCAAACAGAAGTGTCCCTCACTTCTGCAAAAGAAATGTATTGACTGCAGATAGCACAAACTTCAAGTAAAATACAGTCCCTTTTAAATACAAACCTCCCATTACACTTTGTGAATTGTTAAACAATTTTCAACACATCTGACACTCAAGCTCTGGCACACTTTTTTAATACTGTCTCCTCTGGCCTTGTCACAGGCTTTCAAACTGTTTTTGGTATAATACCAGACATCATTCATTTGATCATCTCTGGAATAACAGGAACAGTGCCCATAATTCTCGCTCTCTTTGCGGCCATCCTACTACTATTTTTGCTTGTAAAAAATGGCTGCGCTCCCTGTGGTAACAAGCATGCCTGACAGAATACGCCTCTACGCGAAGCTACATCACTACTGTGAAAAAATGGGTCAACTTTTCAGCTGCCTGCCTCTATCTATTATCGGAGCCAGCTACAACATGACATTTATTTTCACATATGCAATCTGCGTGCAACCATCTTTTTATTGCAAAATTTGCCCATTCGACTGGCGAATGGATCTATGCCTTGCCAATATCCCAACAATCGCTCCAGATATCCAGCAGGTAATGGAGTATCTTGAAAACGATGAACTTGATTGTTCGGGCAGTGGAGCAATGGCAGATGCAACGCAAAAAGGTATTGTGGCGGAATGGGATTTCTGCGCAGCCGCAAAAGATCTCCTGCAATGTGCGACCTTTGACAACATCGCAGATTGCCTGCCAATTCAAATTGCCGCTCCAACATTCGAGGAATATTACTGTCCCTTCGAGGATATGAATTTGATCGTTTCGCTTTTCTCACACGATGGCAACAATTGCCTCTTGGAACATTACGCATCTCAAGCCGCTGAAGAACTTCCGGACTACAATCTCCAAGACATGTAAGAAATTCACGATATTCTCGGATTGATTTTTTCCAACTTTTTTTTACTTTTTCCTATACATTTATTTAATACACTTCAATTGTACTATTTTAATATAATAACTTTCTAAGTATGCTCAGGCATTTGAACACTGTTTTAATTATTGCCCCTTACATCTCAAGCTTAACCAGGCATGGCTGATGTATGTGCTATGCAAATACACTATTTACATTCTAAATTACACTAAACCCGACATCCATTTTGAAACCATGTCTATTCTTTATGCACACATCTCTCGGCCTGCCTGTTATCCCCAAAGCCCTTTCACACAAATTAGCTCATCCTCAGCCCCTGCTCACGAGCTGGCAATCAAGATCAAAAAACATGACATTGTTGAGGAACTGGTTGTCACAGTGTGGTAATCTTATCCTACCTTATTTTCATTATAGAATTTAGGTTTTCATGTCTAATAGCTATTGTTTAAGTCACATGGAACTGTAACATGTAATGTGAAATTCACTGAAGCAGGAGCTAAGGTTTGAATACAGCAGAAGCGGTTGGAGTTTGCCTCAGCCCGATGCCTTAGCTCTTGCACAAGAATGTTTTTTTGTAAGGGCTGAAGACAATAATGTATGGTTTGATGAGAAGGGTAGCGAATGTGCTTCTGAGAAACGCAATGTTTGTGTTATTCCTCAAAGTTCCGATGTGGGTAGAGCTATTTCCAATTCTGACCCACACCAGATTGAATCTACTGTTGAAGAGATTGCTGACTGTTCTACTGTTGATAATTTTGTGTTTTAAAAAAGGTGTACCAGCGTACCTAAGAAGTTTAATTACATTTTGCAATCATGTTTTCTTAAAGTATACATGTGGTAATCGTATCCTACCTTTATTTTCATTAAAGAATAAAGGGCCAGATGTAGATAATCAGCATTTACCAATTGTAAAATACCGAATTATACTGATTCTGTATTTTAGAATCAGTAAATGCTATGTAGGTATCCTTAAGGCCCATAGGAATGAATGGGAATTACTGAATCGGTAAATACGGATTCGGTAAAAGGGGGGAACCATTGAAGGGTGGCAGGATGTCACTTTGACACCCTGTTGCACCCCTGAATTGTGTATGGGGGCACATGTGGCACACATACATGCCCTAAGGGCATGTATGTCTGCCACATGGCACTTTTATTATTTGCAGAAATGGGCATTTTTTAGGGCTTTCAAAATTTACCACCAACTTGTAGTTGGTGGTAAATAACGAATCCTAAAATGGGAAAATCACTCATTTGAGTGCTCCCTACATATCAGGATTCGGTAATTTACCGAATCGGTATTTAAGAATTCGGTAATTTACTGATTCCTTAAATTACCGATTCGGTAAATTGCTGAATCCTTAATTTAGGCCCCTACATATGAAAAGCCTAATTCCGGTCGGTAACGTACCGCCCGGAATTAGGCTTCCTACATCTGGCCCTTAGAGTCATTCATGTCTAATACATATTGTTTATGTCACAAGGAACTGTAACATGTAATGTGGAATTCACTGAGGCAGGAGCTTACGTTTGAATACAGCAGAAGCGGTTTGAGTTTTCCTCAGCTGGATGCCTTAGCTCTTACACCCTTTGGGTCCATTTATGGCACTTAAATAAAGACACTTTTGATAGAACTTGCAGTCTCCATTGCTTTATTACACACAGCCACTTTCTTAAACACACCTGATGTCACCATTTGTCTTCTGTGGCATTGCAACATTCTGCATTATATTCTTCACGATTATTTCTTTATTCCTGCTTGCTAAAACACTGCATTCGAGTCTTCAGACCGGTAGGGGTAAGTAGTTCGCTTCCCACTCCCTGTATCGTATAAAAGCATACCAACACTACTTACACAGGTATGCTACAGCGGCCAGTATCCTACAGCGCCCACAGCACATCACTTTACAGCAACTAGCTCACAGCTTAGGCTCACGGTTTCATCCCTGAGTCTTCAAACTGGTAGGAGTGAGTAGTTTGCGTCCCACTCCCACTATAGTGTAAATATATACTAACACCACCTGCACAGCTATGCTACAGTGGCAGAATGCTACAGCACCCAGAGCACATCAGTTTACAGCACTCAGCTCACGGTTTAGGGGCACGGTTTAATTCCCGAGTGTACCGGCACCTCACCTCAGCACCATCTCACCCTGGCCAAAACAGCACTTTCACACCATTAGGGGTGAATACTTCGCTTCACACTCCCTGTATAGCATACCCTAACCTCCCCACAGAGCTCACAGTGCTCCTACCCTCCTCTTTCCTACTTTTTTTGCCCTTTTTTCCCCTTCTCGCTTCAACAGAATCACAAAATGGCTGCCAACACTTCCCAATTGCAACAGTTCGCACAGCTCGCAGCCAATAAGCAGCAAGCTTGTGCTCGTAACGCCTCAGCCAATTAGATAGCAGAATTCCTTTTAGACCTGGCACCATTGGCGTGGGTCTCCCTTCCATTTTTGCTGTTGCCTCATGTCTTTTTGCTGGTGTTAGATGCTTTGGGCACTGTGCCACTGCTGTCCAGTGCCACAGTGCAAGTGCTCCCTACTGTAAATTGATTTATTGATTAGTGGTTCCATGATTGAATGTTTAGTTTACTTGTCAGGCCCTAGTACAGTGCACTGAGTATGCCCAGGGCGTGTAATTCCAAATGCCGCTAGTGGGCTTGCAGCACTGGTTGTGCCACCCGCAGAAGTGGCCTTGTAAAACGTGTCTAATGTCTGTCATTGCAGAACCTGCGTGCAGTCTGGTATTGTCATGCTGACTGGGCAAGTGCACCCACTTGCCAGTCCCTAAACCATCCCTTTTCTTCATATCAGACACCCCTATGGTAGGCCAAAGGGCAGGGTGCATTGTAAGTATAAGGTATGACAAGCCCTGATGTGTGTGGCATGTCCTAATAGTGAATTACAGCCATTTTCGTTTTTCACTATTGCAAGGCTACCTGTTCTCCATAGGCCAGAATGGGTTGCTAGTTTATTACATGTTTATAATCCTAACAGACTCAACGAACATGGTAAAAATGTGAGTTTAGTATGCCTGGACTTAGAATAATAAAATACATTTCTTTGTGAAGTTTGTTTTAATATTCTGTGTTTGCAAATACCACTTTTAGGAAGTAGATATTTGCTTGCCTAACCATTTAAGACTGCCTCTGCGAGGTTGTGTATTCCTTCGTCTGGTTTTGTGAGTGACAGGGCTGGGGGATTCCAAGAGACAGGCTGGGGCAGCCCGGTGATGAATAGGGAGATCTGCATCTAGATGGGAGGGAGGAGCACCTGGGACCTGAATAGGGCAGGGTCTTCCCTCTACAATTCTGGCCCACCCTCAGTGGTGCGTCTGATGTCTCTGCCCTGCACACTGAAAGAAGAGAAGGAAGACTGTCAACAAAGTGCTCCAGGACTGTACTTGCCTTCCACAATGCAGGCTCCACCTCCTGTGGGGCATCTGATGTGCCTGCCCTGCACTGTGAAAGGAAAGGAGACGTCTGGTAAACAGAGTGCTTCAGAAATGGTTTGGACCGGACCAAGGCCCCTCTCCCCTCAGAGAACAAAGGATTTTGGGGTATAAATATTGGTACCCTGATCCCAAGAAATTAGATCACTTCTGGACTTGCAAGACTAAACCTCTGCTGAGGAGAGGAACCTGAAGAAACTGAGGAGAGCCTATTCCCAAGCTAAATTGCTGCTTGGGGGATTTGCCTGGAGTAGTTGCCTAACTGCCAAAGAGAAGAGAAAGAACTTTGTGTACTTTACTTTCAACTTGTGAAAATATCTCCAAGGGCTTGGAAGAGAGCTTGCCCCCTGACCGAAGTCTCAGGACCAGTAGACTTCACCAGCCTTTGTGAATTCCTGCTGGAAACGCTGTTTCAGTGGCTACAGAGGCATGGGGCTGTGACCGACTCTCACTACCGGCCCGGTGTCCCTTAGGCACCACATCAAGCAACGTCCACCTCAAACAACGCAAGCTCTGAGCTCACCGACTCCATCCTCCCGCCGTCACCGAGCCGTTGCCTGCACCGTGACTGGTGGACACCGCGACGTGCAACGCCTCGCTACACCGACTCGTACTGGTCTGACCGACGCGGTCACTGCTGCTGACTACAAGTTCTGTGAACGCACTGGAGTTGGGCACGGGCTTGCACGCTTTGCGACGCAACGCACGACTCGCACCAATGTCCGGACTGATCAACACCAGCTCCCGAACCCACACCGCAATCTGCAAACACCGCATCGAAGCACCGTCTCGCCCTGCAACGCACGCCTTGGATCTACCGACTCTGTCAACGGGTTGCTGCCTGCACCGCATCAAGGGACAACCCGTCCTGCAAC
Source organism: Lissotriton helveticus (assembly GCF_964261635.1). Lineage (NCBI taxonomy): Eukaryota > Metazoa > Chordata > Amphibia > Caudata > Salamandridae > Lissotriton > Lissotriton helveticus. The sequence continues at coordinate 1,742,823,882 of NC_136067.1, read as the reverse complement.
GCTTTGTTTTCTTCACCGCGACGAACACCGGAACCGGCTGGCACATCTGTGCCGGACGCCTCAAGTAAAAAGTACTGTGACTGAGTCTGTCGACATTTGAGTGGGCCCGTACCGACGCGGTCCACTGGATTTGTTAGACTCTGTGTTATTTCAACATCGCTGTAGACGGACCGGGCTACCGACGCGCATAGAATCTTTATTTAAGCCTTTTCAACTCTTGAATTCTAATAGTACTGTGGATTCTTTTTGTCGTTTATTGGTCTTGTGGTAAATCTATATAAAGTATACTTATTTTTTATATAAACACTTGTGTGGTGTCCATTTGTAGTGTTGTCACTGGGTTACTGTATGTGTTCACAAATGCTTAACTTACAACGCCTCTGAGATAAAGCCTTGCTGCTCGTGCCAAGCTACCAAGGGGGTGAGCAGGGGTTATTTTAGGAGTGTAATCCCCTTATCCTGACTAGAGGAGAGGGTCCCTACTTGTCACAAGTACCTACCTGTGCCAGCTAGAGACCCCAATTCTAAAAATTCCCAAATATCGATATCTGTAAATTTTGATATTTCTCCTAATTTACTGAATGGATTTACACCACATAAACACAAGCGTTCTTTCTAGACCAAGACCCTTCTCCCTGCTAAATTTGGGCTAATTCCGTTCACCTGTTCAACCTGTAGCCGTGTCTAAAGTTTCCTATGGAAATTGCATGTAGAAAACAAGTTTTGGAACCCCCCTTTTTTCTCTGACCCCCCTTGACGAATCACCCCCAAATGTTCAACATAGCAGTTGATATGAACAAACAATTAGTTTTGAAAATTTCATGAAGATTTATCAAACGACGCCAAAGTTATAAGCAAAACAAAAATGCTCTTCCTATGGAAACTTGGTCCTAACTATAACTACCTACTGGCGACCGCCAGTAGGTAATATATATACATATATATATATAAATAGATCTATATTACCTACTGGCGGTCGCCAGTAGGTATATATAGTTAGGATTTTTTCTCTATGGGTTTTTTGAAAATTCTATGTCTAATAACTTTGGCGTTTGTGGACGGAATTGGCTGAAATTTTCAGGAAAATGGCACATTTTGTTTCTGAGCAGCCCCTGAAAATTTTGGGGGGGTTCGTCAAGGGGGGGCCGAGAAAAAAGGGGGGTCCCAAAACGTGTTTTTAACATTGAGTTTTCCATAGGGCGGTTGGCCTCACTTTTAGCCCGAACGGCTGAATGGATTTGCACGAAACTTGGCAAAATTGTAGGGACTGGTAGCCCGATGTGCCTTTTGTAGGTCTCAATATATGTGCTCCAGTGGATTTTGAGAAATTAACGTTTAAAAAAATATATATATCTGTAACAGCGGACCGGGCAGCGCTCTGGTTCGCGGACTTTTCGCGCAACGGAGCTTTGTGAAGCGAAGCTGATTGGTTCTCCGGCATCTGTCAACATTCCAAACAGTCCGTAGCGGCCGCCATCTTGTCTCTCGGTAGGATCGAGAGACAAGAGGAGGCCGAAGCGAAGGGGCAAATGACCATAAGGGGGCATAGTACATTGTCGCTCACCCCCTAGGTTTGATGTGGAGGTTTTAAAAGGGCCCCGCGGGGCAAAAAAAAATTAAAATAATAATAATCGTACAGCTGAATGGATTTGCACGAAAGTTGGCAAAATTGTAGGGACTGGTAGCCCGATGTGCCTTTGCTAGATCTCAATATATGTGCTCCAGTGGATTTTGAGAAATTAACGTTCAAAAAAAGATATATATCTGTAACAGCGCACCGCTTCGCGTACTTTTCGCATTACGGAGCTTTGCGAAGCGAAGCTGATTGGCTCTCCGGCGTCTGTAAACATTCCAAACAGTCCGTAGCGGCCGCCATCTTGTCTCTCGGTAGGATCAAGAGACAAGAGGAGGCCAAAGCGAAGGGGCAAATGACCATAAGGGGGAATAGTAGATCGTCGGTGACCCCCTACGTTTGATGTGGAGGTTTTAAAAGGGCACCGCGGGGCAAAAAAAATAATAATAATAATAATCGAACGGCTGAATGGATTTGCACGAAACTTGGCAAAATTGTAGGGACTGGTAGCCCGATGTGCCTTTGCTAGGTCTCAATATATGTGCTCTAGTGGATTTTGAGAAATTAACGTTCAAAAAAAGATATATATCTGTAACAGCGCTCCGCTTCTCGTACTTTTCGCGTTACGGAGGTTTGCGAAGCTGATTGGTTTTTCGGCGTCTGTAAAGATTCCAAACAGTCCGTAGCGGCCGCCATCTTGTCTCTCGGTAGGATCGAGAGACAAGAGGAGGCCAAAGCGAAGGGGCAAATGACCATAAGGGGGCATAGTAGATCCTCCCTGACCCCCTAGGTTTGATGTGGAGGCTTTGAAAGGGTCTCGCAGGGCAAAAAATATTTAGTTTTTTTGCGTGGAGTGCGCCCGGTTCGCGAACTGGGGAGCGTACTTTCTTGAAAATTAGTGAAAAAAGTTAGAGTAAAATAATAATTGTGAGTGATCAGATGTAGGGTAGCTCTGAGAAGAGCTTTTGGGTTTATGGTACATTTAGGTACTTATAAGTAGGTACCAATGCACAGTCTTAAATTCAGAGTGAAAACTCTGTTGCCCTCATCTGAGAAGTGAACTCCATCTGCTCTGTAGATATCTTGCATGTAGTAACGCAAGTTATTGTTGTACAGGGAGCCCATTCCATGGTCTCTCATGTAAGCTGAAACAGATTTGTTTACATGCTTCCTCGATTTCTCAATTTGTGGACAAAATTGGTTCGACCACCTCCATTTCTGTCTTTGGCATATATTTGAATATACCAAGGCAGTCTGAGGAAAAAGTGCCATCAATTGCTCAAAGGTGTCCTTTAAAAGCATTTCCAGACCTACCCCAGTCAAAGTGCCCACATCATTACCTCCACAGTGCACAATTAACAGGTCAGGTTTTGGCAAATGCATAAAGGTTTTCACCAATGGTATCAATTGGTGACATTTTAATCCTCTGTGGCCAAACCACTTAATTTCCACATCTTGTAAATTGAGGTTAGGTAAATTCCTGTTTTCAGCGTACCTTTGAGCCCAATAGATGTAGCTATGTCCAACAATCCAGACAGAAAACATGGCGAGAGAAGGTTCTCCTGCAGTCAGATGAAGTGTGGCAATGAAATGGCAGTTGAAAAAATGAGAGTGTAAAATGAAAAAAACTGAGGAGTTTCTGTGTTAATGAAGCAGTAAGAGTGATTGGTGGATTTTGATTGCTGAAAACAGAAAGTTAGTGTGCATGGATGAGTTCGTTGAAAGATGTATTTTGAGTGGCGAAGAAAAAATCATTAAATGAAAGAATGCTTTGGATATGCAGGTGCACTGAGAGTTCAGAGTTCAATTGCAACATTGTTGTGTGAGAGGTCTTGCAAGAGGTGGTTGCTATGCAGAAAAAGCAGAGAGGGGGCAGAGGGGGGAAGGGTTTTGCTTTGAAAAAAAGTGAGGGAAGAGTTTTGATTGGGTGACATGAGAGATCTGTGTGAGGAATTACAGCATTTCTGTGCTTTTGATAGCTGCAGACTCTGGAGTGCATACCTTTTGCTCTGCTGAAGACAAATTGGCGTGTTTCTGAGACTGTTTTGAAACTCAAAGTATTTGCTAAGGTGAGAAAAAATGTCTTTAATTTAGATAGAAAATAGTGTGCTTTAAGGAGAAAATTATGAAGAAAGTTGTGTTTTTCAAATGTTGCTTTGTCTCAAGTGTTTCACAAATAGATTTTGTTTCTTTGAGAAATTGTAATTGGAGAAAATGTGAAGTATTAGTACTGACAGGGCTTTTATGTGCATAGGAGCTGTGGAGTGTTTTCAAATTATGACTTGTAAATCGTTTTTGAGAAAAAGCAATGGTTTTAATATTGATGAGAAGGACATAATGGTGTCTGCTTCTTTATAAGGTAATTGAGAGTCTCTGATGTTATTTTTCCCATTTCAATGTAAGAAGTTTGTGTGTGGAGCAAATTGCTTGTAAATATGCTCCCACCTGTGCATGGCAAATTTAGATTTTGAATGTTTCCGTTACATAGGCATGTTAAAGGTGACTGAAACATGCTGCAAAGGCAATCAAAAAATGCTTTTATGTGTCTTAAGGACATTTTAAGTCATTTCCCCATGTGCAGTGTTTTCAAATTATGAGTTGAAAATCGTTTTTGAGGTAAAGGAATGTTTTCAAAATTTATGTGCGCCATATGACCCCAAATTTTTTTTTCAGGGGTGCAGCAGGGTGTTCTTGAGACACCCCTGCACCGTCGGAAAAATTCGTAATTTGCGATGAGGTAATTGCTAATCGCAAATTGCACCTTCATTCCTATGGGCCTCCTGCTGCATGGAAATGAATGGGTAATCTTGCTGAAATGCAAAGTCGAATCTGTATTTAAAAGGGTCTGCACCTCTGTACGGGTGTTCGCTATGTGAAGCATGAAAGTTTCACGGGCCGAACTCAAGGCCACCTCTCTCTGAGACAAAAGAGCTCTTATTCTTGCCATGCTGTTGAAATGTGCTCCCAAGGTTGGTATTTGTGGCCAGATTGAAAACTCCCTATGTTCATGTGTGGGAGGAAATAGAACATTTCTGCAGCAAATAACCCGTTCATTTACTGTTACGATAAAATGAATACTTTTAATTAACCCAGAACAATCTTCATTATTGAGCATCAAATAACTACCATTTTCCAAGAACTTGAACGTGGGGATGATAGCAGGAACTGGCGTGCCTTGCAACACGCAAGCCATATTTGGTCGGTGTTTGTTGCATGAACCGTGTAACTGTATGTGCCTACACATTAGTGAATGATCTGGCGTCTCAGTGCATTCCTCTCCATTCAGATAAAGGTCTTGATCATCTTTGAAAATCTGTATGTGTATGGAAGCGACCAGACCTCATGAAGAAAACCACTACCTAAAGGTTAATAACGACCTATTGGTATATATTTCATACAATTTGAAAACTTATATAAAGCAAAAGGCAGCGTTATTAAACCGTGGATAAGGCACGTTGCCAAAGCAGTGAACCTTTTGGATTTATACTGGAAATGTTAAAGGAAGAATTACGGAGTAGGGCCTGTAAATCTTTAATGGACAACGAGTAAAATTACTCCAACCATCATATTCCTCTAACTCCGGGACAGTAGGGGTGTTTAATTTTTTAGAAGTAGCCAATCCAAAGCATTTGGTCTGGGAAATTGTTTCATTCACAAACAACATATGATTTGGGATGAGACATGCACGGTGGAAAGCCTCAGTGCCTTGTACCTGCCAGGTTCGTGAACCCCAAACTGATGTAGATCCTGGATATTTTTACACTGTGTTACGTTAGCATGGGCTCATTACTGGTTTAAACGCCATTTTTCCTTTTTTGTAACTTCTGCACACGATACTTAGTTGTTGCTTTAGCTTTCAGCCTACCTGCGTCAAGATCTATGCCTGCTTCAAGCAGGCGCAGGGTTTTGATGTAGCTTTGTCCTATCTGATTGTAAATGCGGCACACCGTGGGTGGCAGAGCAGCGGTGCACGTTAACTGGTGCATCCCTGGGGATGTGCTAGTTAATATAAATCTGCCCCTTTACATTTAATTATGTGCAGGGGACACAGAGTAGGTGAGGTTTATCCAAGGTTAAGAAGAGATGAGTCCTGTTCAGTGAAAAATTGGAGATAGGCTTCAGTATATTATATACTTAAGTAGTGTGTTAAGTTTTTGATGACTGTTATTAATTTACTGTTGGGTAATAGTGGTTAATAACATTTTTTATTATATTTTACCACAGATTCAACTGCAGATTATTTCAAGATTTTAGGATGCCTAGCAAAGAAAGAGTAAGAAAGGCTGCAAAACGTCAAAGACAGCAGGACCATGGAAGAATGCAGCAGTCCTCTAACAAAAAGATTTGTCAAGTCACCAAGAAAGCACGGGGTAAGAGTCGAAAAACAGTCATAAGAAATATGTGTAGTAAAAAAAATATTACTACAGAAAATGTTTCACTCCAGAAAAGGAGACAGAATTCAAATGGTAAGGAAAGGCCAATGAGAAATGTTACTGCTAGAGTAAGAGATAACTCTATGCATGAAAGTAGAAGGAAACAAGAGTTTAGGGATATTCGTAAACGAATGTTCCGCAACAGGATAATTGGGAATTTGTTAAAAAATATTAAGAAAGGTCAGCAGAAAGTGGTTTTTTATAAGAGAAAAAAAATTGTTGAGAAAGTTATTGATCAGGCATTTGAAATTAAACGTAAGTTATTTATTTTGACAATCAATAGAATTCGGAAGCTAAACAAGGTAATTTATGATTTCAAAAGAAATAGTAGATGGAAGAGAATAGTTAATCGTAGTAATTTTGTGAAGTTTTTTCTGGAGAATGGATGCATAGTTCCAGCTCTGAGGCATTTTTTAATGAGGAGAGTTATTTCCAGGATAATGATTTGGTGCATGCAGTTGACACCAGTGGTCGAGCTTATGAAGTGAAAGATGGTTGTCCAGTTGAAAAAGAAAAACTTGTGACAACAGAGATAGAAGAGGTGTTAGGTAATGAGGTTTTAGGGAGACGTCCTAAGGGTCCTGTGTACACCTGGAAGTGTAGTAGTATTTGCAGTGTACGACAGGATTCCATCAATTTGCTTTGTGATTTTATACGGTCATTTAGTAAGAACAGTTTGAAGCAGAAAATGAAGTTGTTGCAAGAATTAGATCCTTGCAGAGTGAGAGAAGTGATAGGTTTGCATGGTCATTCACTGGCTTGTCTTTCCAGGAGAGTATGCCAGAGTGTTTTTCATCATTTCAGGATGCTAGCAGTGCATCATAATAAAGTGAGGAAATTAGTTAGAATGTTGTATTATGCTAAGAGTCCAGCAATTATGCTTAAACAATTATGCGCTGCTCTTTTGCATGGTTCTGAAATAGATGTGAAGAATATATGTGAAGAAATTGAGTTTTGTTACTTTGGAAGTAAAGAGGAGAATTTTGAAATTGACCAAGAAGAAGAGAGTAATGTGGAAGATAGTGTACAGGTTTCCAGTACAGATAATTTCCAGAGGGAAATTGCGACGTTTGAGGTGAAATCAAGTGAGAGGCCAAATTTCACTTGTGTGTGTTGTCGACGCACTTATTATAAGAATCAGACTAAGTTAGTGGATTTATATGGAAAAAGTGAAAGGGAAAATAATAGTGAATGGAAGGATTTTACAACATACTTGATGGTAGAAAATTGTTTTGATTTGGGATTGGATCAACGTGTGTGTACTTATTGTTGTAACAAATTAAATCAAAACCAGATGCCTGCTAGAGCAGTTCATAATAATCTGGAATTGGTTGAGATTCCTTCTGAATTGAAGGATTTAAATACTTATGAATCTATTTTGATTCAAAGTATCCATCCCTTTCAGGCTATTGTAAGAATGGAGCCAAAGACAGGGAAATTGCCTCCATCAGATTTACAGAGAGGATTAAAGGGAAGAGTTGTTTATTTGCCTCTAGATTTGAAGAAAAACATTAACACAATTGGAGTAGAAAAAGTGGAAGAGGAACCTCTTGTTATCTTAGTTAATGGGGTTCCGACAAAGAATAAGAAAATATGGCAAGATTTAGTAGATGTTAGGAAAGTCAAAAGGGCAACATTGTATTTGAAAAAATATAATAAGTACTATAAAAATGTATATGTTGCAGAAGAGGAAGTAAGTGAGGAAGAGGATAGCGATTTGTGTGCTGGTCAAATTGAGAAAGTAGAACCCTGTACTAGTGAAGAAATATATGAACATTATAGTGTTCATCCTTTGCATTCCAAGGAAGTCATGGGGAATGCTATTGAGTTGTTTCAAATGAAACAAGCGAAAGGGAGTCCCATTAGTGTTTGGGAGGAAAGTTTGGAAGCTCGGTGTTTCCCACAGCTTTTTCCAACAGGTCAGGGAGGAAGATATGATGAGCGACCTCATCAAATTCCTGCTTCTGAATACCGGACTTTGCGATTGTATGCAGGAGATCCTAGGTTTCGACAATGCATTCCTTATTTGTTTCATCTCCTGTTTGAAAGCGATCTGTCTGGACTGTCATATGCAGTGAACCACATCTTGAAAAGTGGTATACACATGCAAAACATCTCGGCAAGTGACTTTATGGATAAAGTCAATGTCCAAGACAGTATTTTGGATTCTCACCTGATTAATCTCATGGCGTGTCAGCGTGGTACTAATGAGTACTGGTACCGTCGTCATGGTGATTTAAAATGTATGCTGAGGAACTTAGGAACTCCCACATGGTTCCTCACTTTGAGCTGTGCTGAGTATGGCTGGGAAGACTTACTTGAATTTCTACGAGAGGCAAATGCTAACGTAGAAAACATCGAATTCAAGACACCCGGAGAACTGTGCTCTTTGGATCCAGTCAATGTATGTAGGTACTTCAATCATAGATTTGAAGGTATGATGTCTTTCATCATGAATAAGAAGAATCCACCTCTTGGAGAGGTGTTGGATTTCTTCTGGAGGAAGGAGTACCAAGCAAGAGGTGCTCCTCATATACATATGTTGCTGTGGATCAAGGATGCACCTAAATTTGGAACGGATGCAGACGACTCAGTGATGAGTTTCATAGAACAGTATTCTACGTGTGCTGTTCCAAACGCAAAGGAGAAAAAAAGCCTAAGAGAAAAAGTTCTACGTTTCCAAAGCCATCGATGTGGAAAGTACTGTCGTCGTAAATTCCGGAACAAAGACAAGTTCTACACCAAATGTCATTTCGGCTTTCCACGATCGGTGATTTCTAAAGGAAGAGTGAACAGTTTGATGTCTTCGCTGCGACATAATGTGATGAAGAAATCACCTAAAAACACATACAATTTGAAGAGGAACGAAGAGTCTAAGTACATTAACGACTACAACCCGGTGATTTTGTCCATGTGGAATGCTAACATGGATATACAGTGTGTGGCTGATAACTGTATGGCTGTGGCTCGGTATGTGACATCTTACATCACCAAAAAAGAGAAGACAGAATTGAAGGATATGTGGGAGGACATTTCCCATGAAAAGAGCCTCAGCAAGAAGTTGTACAGTTTCAGTCTGAAGATGTTGTCGCATCGAGAAATCGGAGCTTACGAATGTTCTGACCGGTTGTCTTCAGCAAGTCTCTATGCCAAGTCCAGGAGTATCGTTTGGGCGAGTGTTGGTCTTGCTGCAACGCGTAATCGAGTTCTGAAACCTGTGCGGGAAATTGAGTATTTGGCGGAAAAGGAGCCAAACAGTACCGACATTTTGAAGAGCAACATGTTGGATACATATTATCCAAATCGAAGCAGTCACCTCGAGAATGTTTGTCTGTATGAGGTTCTGCAAAATTACATATTCAAGAGGAACATCAAAGAAGATACTGAGAAAGGAGTGTATGCTGTAATAGGAAGTGAGGGATGTCTGGTCAAGCAAAGAAAATGCCACTTGATAAACCATCGAAAATTGAGTGGCGAATCTCCTGAAAAAAAGGAGTTTTTCTATTTAGCACTTTTGCAACTTTTTAAGCCTTGGCGTGCAGAAGAGGAACTGCTTGGAGATTTCCTTTGTTACGAAGACTCATTCAATGCTGCCAAGGAGACCATAGAATGTCCTGCTTTTCCCAAATATGTAGAAATGTTGAATGTGGAAATTGAGCAGGAAGCAACGATTGCAGCCGAGATTGCCAGAGACAGTTCTCAGGACAGTCAGAGTTCTGCTTCATTGAGTCAGGATCCACTAGGAGGACCTCTTATCGAAAATGAAGCTGCCACTGCTATGAATGAAGTGGAAAGAGCCATGGCACATGCTCAGGAGGATGCGGTTAACTTAGAAGAGTTGGAAAGACAACTCAACGTTGAGCAGAGGAAAATATATGACGAACTTACCATGCAAATTGATCATGGATTAAGTCATGACAAGAAAGAGTGCTCATGTACGTCGTTGAAGCCTGTCCGACTGTACGTGAGTGGAGAAGCGGGAACTGGAAAAAGTTTCCTTATTAAAGCAATTTCATGTTATTTGCAGGAAAGGACAGAGTCATCGCTGTCTTGTGTTGTCACCGCTCCAACTGGACTGGCAGCACATAACATTAAAGGGATTACTTTACATCGTTTACTGATGCTGCCAGTGGAGCATGACAACAAATTAGAATATCACAAGCTATCTGGAGATGCTTGTTTTGAAGTTTCAAGAGTCTTGAGGAAAATGAAACTTCTTATCATTGACGAAGTAAGCATGGTTTCCAATGTCATGCTTGCCTTTGTGCATTTGAGAATGCAAGAAGTTCTCAAAACAGAGTATGATGTGTTATTTGGTGGCAAACACATCATTGTTTTCGGAGATCTTCTGCAGCTGACACCAGTGAAAGGGCAACCTGTGTTCAAAATGCTCACGCATGAAGATACCAGGAAGTGCTTAGGGAGTATTGGCAACGTCAATATATGGTTAAACTTCAATTATGCTGAACTGCATGAAAATATGCGTCAGGCAAAGGATGAAGTTTACAAGACTATTCTACAAGATGTTAGAATTGGAAAAGTGACCGAGCATGGGAAAGAAGCTTTACATGCACGATTACTGACAAATTTATATCCAGACGAAGATGTTGTGCCTGAGAATATTTTTCAGAAAGTTACTGAGAAAAAATCTGGAATATGTTTGATGCCAACTCTTGCAGAATGTGCCAAATTCAACAACAAAATGTTGCATTTAGAAAAGCAAGAGATTGTGAAATTGGAAGCTATTGACAGAGTAGAGCATATGGGATCAGCAATTATTTTGTCTGAGAATCTGAAAACAAAATTGGATTCATTAGAGAAGAGTATATCTAAAACTGCGGGTTTTGAAAAGACTCTGAATGTGTGCTTGAACTGCCGTATAATTTTAAGAAGGAATTTACATGTTGAAAGAGGTCTGGTAAATGGATCAATGGGTAATGTTGTTGATTTTGTGAAATACAGAAATAGAGATGGAATTGAATTTTTAAAAATTAAATTTGATCGCATTGAGGAAGTACAGCTAATTGCTCGTTGTTCTGCTAGATTTTTGCTTGTAAAAGACTTATATGTTCGTCGTAAGCAGTTTCCTGTTTGCTTGGCATATGCGGTGACAATTCATAAATCGCAAGGTTTAAGTGTAGACTGTGCATTGGTGAATATTGGCAGTTCTGTGTTCAAGGAGGGTATGGCATATGTGGCATTGTCACGAGTTAGGACTTTATCGGGATTGTACTTGATTGAGTGTGATGTCACAAACATTTGTGCGGATCTAGATTGTGTTAAGGAATACAATAGGTTGAGAAGAGAGTATGCGCCACATTTGCCTCAGTATCCTTTGTTTGAGAAACGTGTGGTAGGCCGGAAACGAAGAAATGTGACCAATATTGGGGAGGTTGTAGCAAAAAGACGAAAAGTCGATGAACCTGAAATTACAAGCAGAAACAAAAAGGATTCTGTTGAAGATGTTGTTGGTTTTCAATTTGAAAACAGTTCTGGTGTCAACTGCTATGCTAATGTAGTAGTTAATGTTTTGTTTTCTCTAGAAAATGTAAAAGAAGAGATTGTGGTCAATTCTGATCAAAGATTTTGCAGTTTGTTAAATTCTGTGTTAGAGAAATGTAGCACTGATAGAACAAACATAGAAAGTGTGTCTGAAATTCGAAATCTGTTAGACAGATGTTCAGGCCAAACACAATTCTCTCAAAATAGTCAGCAAGATTGTCAGGAGTTTTTAATGTACATGCTTGATGTATTGCATGATGAAGGTGTAGATGTAGATCACCTGTTTGGGCTTTCTTATCAATGGCAGCATGACTGCGAGAACTGTAGGGTATCAAGTACTACTAGTGTAGACTCAGAAAGATTTATATATTTAACTTTGCCAGACAGTAAATCAGTCTCTTTTAATAAGCTAGTAAAAGCAGCTGATCACAACATGGAGTGTAGCCAATGTAAATCTGAAATGATGTCCACATTATTTATACGAACATATGGCCAGTATGTCATTTTAATGTTCCAACGATGTAGGCCTGATGGAACATAATTGACAACTTTAATTAAAAATTTTGTGGCTTCACAGTTGTCAATATCAGGAAGGACTTTTGTAACTGTAGCAATTATATATCATGATGGTCCTTCAATAACATCAGGACATTATACAGCTTATTTAAAGTGTAGAAATGGCTGGTCATTCTGCAATGATTCTGTTTTAATTTTCAAAAAAAAATTGCCGTTTGACCTTAAAAACTCTTACCTGGTGTTTTTAAAACCAAAATTTTAGGGAAAGAATCTCGGGATGTGCTCTGAGGAATTTCAAGAAGTTCTCATGGCTCCTACACGATTTGGCCTTGAGGATAAGTGTAGTACAGAGACATAACTTCTTACCATAACACTGGACTTTATGGAGAAATACGTGCACTTTGAATGAGTTCAGAAAAACTGTTTCTTTTTATAAGCTAATTGAAGCAGCCAATCAAAACATGGAGTAGAGGGAATGTAAGTCTGCAATGCTGTCTACTGTTTTACATTGCTTTGTGATTAAAAGTGATGTAGAGAATTAAATAATTGTACTAGTCATAAAGGTAGTGTAAGTCTGCTTCATAGTAAGCAGTATCAGTGTGATAGGAAATGTAGAACATGATTGAGGAAGAAGGGGAAGATATTACTAGTCCAGGATTGTGTAAATGATCTTCAACATTTTAATTCTGAAAGTTGTGGAAATGCGAAAAGACGGGATTGGCTAACAAGAAATCCAAGAGTTATACATGGCTCTGACAAGATTTGGCCTTGTGGAATCTTGTGGTAGAGAGCAAGAAGTCATTTATTGTATGTAACATGTTTTTGAAAACGATGGAGGTTTTCTTTCAGAAAGTGGCGGGTTGAAAGTAATAACAGCACAACAGAGTGTAAGCTGTTCATAGGACATCCTTGGCCGTCATGGAAAGTAAGTTAACTTTAAGGAATTCTGAATTCTGATTTTTAATGTTGTATGGGTTTTTTAAACACAATCATTTTGATTGTGTTTTTTTTTCCCCGCTGTTATATGATGAATACCTTCAAGTCACTGTTTTAGTGAAATTTGATACATTCTGAGAACAGCAAAAATAAACCATTTAACATGTATAATTAATTCTGTTCTGTTTGCATTTATGATGTACATGTAGAACTGTGTAGGAGGCATGGAGAAGGTGAGGCTTCTGTAAGTGTCAAAGTTGTTGCATACAGTCCTCATATTCTACGTAGTCTTTTATATTTCATTACTTTCACTGTTTCTGACTGATGTAAAAAAAAATTTTTAAAAAGAACAGTAAGTATAAGGGAAGGAAACAGACAGTTATGTTAAAAGAAACACAGCTATAGGGAATAAACTAGGGATACTGTTACCCGCAATCCTCTGCTGATGATGTCACTGAGCATGTCATGAATGATGTAATATGTGACATCATCAGCAGTGGATTACGGGTAATAGTATCTCTAGTTTACTCCCTTATAGCTGTCTTTCTTTTAACATAAGTGTCTGTTTCCTTCCCTTATACTTACTGTTCTTTTTTTAAAAAAAAATTTTGGGTTAGCTTCCGGTTCGCGTACCGGGGAGCGAACTGGGAAGCGAACTAAGAGAAATAGAGGTTGGCACAGTTGCAAATATTGTACCAATTTTTTAATAACGGGGAGGTAGTTCTGAAAATAACTTTTTTTTTATTGTTTTTGTTGTTTTATATTTTTTTTATTATTTTTCGGAACATTTTTTTACTTTTTTTGAATTTTTCTGAACAGTTTTATAATTTTTTTTTTTTTTTTCGGAGGGGGCAACGAAAACGATTCATTGTAAAGGGCTCAACAGGAGCAAGAAAACAAAAAAAAAGAATTTATTGTTTGGGGAGTTTCGGACAAACATGAGCATGATTGTCAATAGCTCTGTTGATCAGAGTGATGCTACTTTCTGCGTAGCAAATGAATCCACTGCAATGTAGGCAGACTTGTTTTACTTCACGAAATCTCGTTTGTATATTTGGCACCATCTCCCTGCCCTCTGGTCCCGTTACTTCCGGTACAACAGATCTTCTGGCCATAATAGGGAGATTATCTAGGTCGTCCTGTTCCTCTTCTTCGTCTTCTTGCTGAATTATAACTTTAGCAGGTGGTCCACTCTTCCTTGGATGTGGTGGAGGTGGTGGGGAAGCACCAGCTGAAGCTAGTAAAGAAGCCATTGCTCACTGGTAACAAAGGGTCTTTCTCTCACAATGATGAAAGTCAGAGTGAGGAAAGAAGGAGGGATTTTCACCATTTGGGAAAAAAAATAGTTCTCAACCAATGAAAAGTGTTCATTTTAGATCATATGACCTAGTCTTACATCATTAGGAAACCGAAAGTGAAATGAACCAATGAAAAGTGTTATTACCAAGTCACATGACCTGCTGTGTGTATGTTACGCGCTTTGCAGGGCCTCCCGGTTTGCTTCCAGAAACCTGTGCTTTGCGACTCGGTAAGCGTACGAGTTCGCTAACGTAGCACGTCATATGACGTATCACGCGACAACGCGAAACGTCATGCGGACGGGAGGCGTCACGATATTGTTTAATAACGCGGCAGTTGCGGTAAAGAAACGTTTACCGGCTCGTGGTCTATTTCGCGGCATCAAGGTCAGCTAACGGGAAGCTTCCCGATTCGCGAAGCGGGAACGAAGAAAAAAAAATATTTTAAAAAAAAGTTATTAATAAACATATAAAATATATTTTTGGATTTAAAGAAGAATACATTTTACAGCTACAGATATTAGCTGTTAAAAAACCAATGAAATTCACTGAAAAAACCATAGGTTATAGACGATATATAGTTAGGAATTAGCATTTACAAAACCTTGAAAATTCACTGAAAAAACCATAGGTTATAGACCATATATAGTTAGGAATTAGCATTTAGAAAACCTTATTTTACTCACACAAAACCATTGAAATTCCATATATAGTTAGTTGCACTAACTATATATTGCGCACCCGCAATCCACTGCTGATGATGTCACATATTACATCATTCATGACATGGTCAGTGACATCACTGATGACATCACTGATGACATCTCAAATGACATCACTGATGACATCACTGATGACATCTCAAATGACATCACTGATGACATCATGACACACCAATACCAGTTACTACATACGCACTCACTGATTCCTACGTCTACACACACATTCACTCATTCACCCATACAATGACTCATACATACAGTCACTTATTATTACAACACTATCATATGCACTCATACACCTATGCAGACAGTCACACACTGCCACTCATCCATGGAGTTACTCACACACCAAGTCAGTCCTGTAAAGAATCAATCACACTTCCATTTCTTCATCTACACAGTTAAACACAGAACACCATACTTCAGTGACATCACTGATGACATCACTAATGACATCTGAAATGACATCACTGATGACATCTCAAATGACATCACTGATGACATCATGACACACCAATACCAGTTACTACATACGCACTCACTGATTCGTACGTCTACACACACATTCACTCATTCACCCATACAATTACTCATACATACAGTCAGTTATTATTAGAACACTATCATATGCACTCATACACCTAGTCAGTCCTGTGAAGAATCAATCACACTTCGATTTCCTCATCTATAGTTAAACACAGAACACCATACTTTTCACACATATACTAACACATACTTACTCTCTTATACAATCACTGATACAAGTACACATTGATATGCACAGAGTCACACACCTCCCAGCCAGCCACACACACACTCAGTCTTCCATACATCCAGTCATTCTTCAATATGTAAAACGTATTTAAACTTTACAAAAACACACAGACACTAGATGATGTCATCAGTGATGTCATTTGAGATGTCATCAGTGATGTCATCAGTGATGTCACTGACCATGTCATGAATGATGTAATATGTGACATCATCAGCAGTGGATTGCGGGTGCGCAATATATAGTTAACTATATATGGAATTTCAATGGTTTTGTGTGAGTAAAATAAGGTTTTCTAAATGCTAATTCCTAACTATATATGGTCTATAACCTATGGTTTTTTCAGTGAATATATATATATATATATCCAAAGGAAATCCTCAAACCTCCACACCGCACGGCGTGGTGAAAGAAGGAGACAGACCACACGACTTCAGGCAAGATGTTTTTGTTTATTGGAAACCTTTCTGGCGACGCGTTTCGAGTAACGTGTACTCTTGATCACACACCAATTAATCAGTCAGCCTGTTATTTTTAAATGCTTAGATTCCCTGACCCCTCCTATGGGCCTCACCTCCTAACGTGTATCACATGATCGATGACCATAGACATAGAAAGGGTGCAAATTGCAAAATGGAATACACAAACAGACGACATTTCACATTTCAGTTTGAAAAAATGATTTTTGCCTGAAAACAATGCATATTATGTAACAAGTCAATCTTGTTATCAAAATTGCAATCCATTATGAGAATTGATGATGAATGGAATATTGCATCAACAAATTATTTCTATTTAAAAGTATTGCACACATCTTATTGATATCCTTAACAAATATCGTGACTGCATAAATGCAGGTGCCCTGGGCTAATAAAGTGACTAGTGCTTTATTTTTGCTGCATGAATGCATATACCTTTCGGTATGTAAAGTGACTAGTACTGGTTAATATAGAATAACAATAAGATTTAAAAACAGTTATGTATCCGCCTAGAGCCAATCCAATCATGTGACATTTGATATGAATGTGGTGCCACCTAGTTACCCACAAGCTCATGTCCTAAATATTTATTAAAAATTCAAAATTTTTGAATTATATATATCATAAATATGAAGACCTATTTACAATTTATATACTTGAAAATCAAAGTATATGTGCTTTTCTGTACATGTGCATACTAATAAGTGAGAAAACAAATAATAGGGAAAAAGCCCGCTGTGAAAAATTATAAAAAAACTATTGCAAAATATATGTTATACGATCTATGTACAAATTTTACAAGAAGAGAAATTAAAATCCATTGACGCGTATAGTACTAGGACTGGTGTGTTGATTTCATGATGCACCCTCCATATGTACCTAAGTGTTGCTTAATGGGTTGTATTTGATAGGCACAGGTTGATAATTTGGCTCTAAAATACATATCAGGTAAAAACAGGACTAATCAAAATGGATACAGACCAACCTAGAACTACCAATATACAATTAAATAAGATGTTTACAGGAAATTGTGGAGATCTTCAGTAGAGTTTAGCCCATAGGGCTGTTTGCTATCCAATGCAATGATATACTGAGTTTCTAACTTTCTCAACATTTTGTCCCTATCTCCTCCCCTTCTTTGTATGGGCACTGCATCTATCACATAGTACCTCAAGCATGACAGGTCCCTGTCGTGCGTTGAATTAAAGTGCCGTGCCACGGGGTAGGCTGCATCATGATTAACCACTGCC
Organism: Lissotriton helveticus; assembly: GCF_964261635.1. Taxonomy (NCBI): domain Eukaryota; kingdom Metazoa; phylum Chordata; class Amphibia; order Caudata; family Salamandridae; genus Lissotriton; species Lissotriton helveticus. Next base: position 1,742,806,401 of record NC_136067.1, on the reverse strand, counting down.
CGGAGATGCTGAAGAATCCTCACGTGCACCTGCGATCTCGTGCTTCCCACATAGCACAAGCCGCAGGTGCACGTCAGGACATACACAGCAAACTCCGTGCGGCAGCTGAAGTGGCCCTTAATTGCAATTTTGGTGCCTGAGAAGGGATTAACATAGTGCGTGGTATTTTGCCCGAACTTGCATGCACGGCAAGAACTGCATTTGTAAAAGCCTTTTCTGCTGAGCAAGTCGCTACCATTGACCAGCTCTGGACTGGGCTTCACCAGCTTGCTATGCATGCTGAAGGCTCTTCTGAAAGTGATGGTTGGTCTATCTGAAACTCTTGAGCATGGTACACCATCTGTTTTAAGGATGGACCAGTGTCTATTAATGATGGATTTAATCTGACGTTGTTGCTGACTGAAAGTGGTGATCAGCCTGGGAGATTAGTCATCAATCTCGGTTTCTGGGGGCTTGGGCATGAAGAGAGATTCTCTTGATCTTTCCTTGGTTTTGATCATTGCTTTGGACAGAGTAGACTCACTGTATCCCCTAGCCCTCAGACGTTTAACATCAGAATTGCTCCCTCATCAAACTTTTCAGTGCTGTTGCAGATTCTTTTCAAACGCAAAAGTTCCCCCAAAGGTATGCTTTCGATTACATGTCGGGGGTGTCAACTGCTGGCGTGCAATATGCTGTTGCCAGCGGTGGGTTTGCGATATAATGATGTCATGATATTGACTCCTTTAATGTCGATTTGGACATCTAAAAATTGAGCTGATTGTCTGCTTACATTAGATGTAAAAATAAATTGCTGTCGTATATATGTGAGTGTGTATGTGTGTATATATATATATATATATTCACTGAAAAAACCATAGGTTATAGACCATATATAGTTAGGAATTAGCATTTAAAAAACCTTATTTTACTCACACAAAACCATTGAAATTCCATATATAGTTAGTTGTACTAACTATATATCGCGCACCCGCAATCCACTGCTGATCATGTCACATATTACATCATTCATGACATGGTCAGTGACATCACTGATGACATCACTGATGACATCTCAAATGACATCACTGATGACATCTCAAATGACATCACTGATGACATCACTGATGACATCTCAAATGACATCACTGATGACATCACTGATGACATCTCAAATGACATCACTGATGACATCTCATTTGACATTACTGATCACATCACTGATGACATCATTCATGTGATAATACGATGAACCTCTTCAGACTCTAATATAACCTTAGATACACTCAGTGTAAACAGACACTCATAGACTGTCACTCATCCATGGAGTTACTCAGACACTTAGTCAGTCATGCAAAGAATCAATCACACCTCCATTTCCTCAACTATACAGTTATACACACCTTACTTATTCAAACATATACTAAAACATATTTACTCACTTATACAATCCTGGATACAAGTTCACAATGATCCATACAGCCACTCACACATTCACTGGCTCTTATGCACAGTTATTTATATATGTCAACTCTCACATGTACTGTATTTTACATATGTACTTACTTTGACATGTAGCACTGAGCTATCCATTCACTCACCAATACACTCATGCACACAGTCAACTGCCCATACAGCTGTTTCCACATGCACTTTTAAACCCATACATCTAGTCAATCAACTGCTCACACATCTATGCAGAGAGTCATACACCTCCCAGCCACCCACACACACACTCAGTCTCCCAGACAAATGCTTGGGCAACCAATCAATAACCCATATAGTTAATCATATAGGTACTGATCAACACATGCAGCAGTTTACAGAACAACAGACATAATGATGCACAAATTAATACAGTTTAGTCACTAACCCATGCACTCAGTGAGACACATTTAATCAGTCACTCATACAGTCAGTCATGCCCCTACTAAATCCTTCATCAAGACACTTATACATCCACTCATTCTTCAATATGTAAGACATATTTTAACTTTACAGAATTATACAGTCACTGGATGTAGTCATCAGTGATGTCATCATTGATGTCATTTGAGATGTCATCAGTGATGTCATTTGAGATGTCATCAGTGATGTCATCAGTGATGTCATTTGAGATGTCATCAGTGATGTCATCAGTGATGTCATTTGAGATGTCATCAGTGATGTCATCAGTGATGTCACTGACCATGTCATGAATGATGTAATATGTGACATGATCAGCAGTGGATTGCGGGTGCGCGATATATAGTTAGTACAACTAACTATATATGGAATTTCAATGGTTTTGTGTGAGTAAAATAAGGTTTTTTAAATGCTAATTCCTAACTATATATGGTCTATAACCTATGGTTTTTTCAGTGAATTTTCAAGGTTTTGTAAATGCTAATTCCTAACTATATATGGTCTATAACCTCTGGTTTTTTCAGTGAATTTCATTGGTTTTTTAAAAGCTAATATCTGTAGCTGTAAAATGTATTCTTCTTTAAATCCAAAAATATATTTTATATGTTTATTAATAATTTTTTTTTAATACTTTTTTTTTGTTCGCTCCCGGTTCGCGAACCGGGAAGCTTCCCGTTAGCTCATCTTGATGCCGCGACCCAGTCCGCGAACCGGTAAACGTTCCGTTAGCGCAACTGCCGCGTTAGAAAACAACATCGTGACGCGTCGCGTCCGCATGACGTTTCGCGTTGTCGCGTGATACGTCATATGACGTGCTACGTTAGCGTACCCGGAAGCGAACCGGTACGCGAAGCGAGGCGCGAAGCGCAGCTTCCCGGAAGCGAACCGGGACGCAGCGCAAAGCGCGTAACGTAGACACAGCAGGTCATGTGACTTGGTAATAACACTTTTCATTGGTTCATTTCACTTTTGGTTTCCTAATGATGTAAGACTAGGTCATGTGATCTAAAATTAACACTTTTCATTGGTTTAGAACTATTGTTTGTCCCAAATGATGAAAACCCCTCCTTCTTTCCTCACTCTGACTTTCATCTTTGTGAGAGAAAGACCCTTTGTTACCAGTGAGCAATGGCTTCTTTAGTAGCTTCAGCTGGTGCTTCCCCACCACCTCCACCACATCCAAGGAAGAGAGGACCACCTGCTGAAGTTATAATTCAGCAAGAAGAGGAAGAAGAGGAAGAGGAGGAAGAGCAGGAAGAGAGGCATTTTTTGCCTGAGGAGCCCAGGAGGTCTCACCTGAAAGAAAATGTTATTTGGCAATTTTTTAAACTTCCCAAAGGCCAGAAAAAAAGTAAATGCAAGGTACGTAACTTGCCTTATATGTCAAGATAGACTGTCCAGAGGGACCGAGAAGAAATACAGTTACGGAAACTACACAATGCATCGCCATATGAGTAGGTGGCATCCTAACAACTACAGTGCTGCACAGTTACGTAACGAACAAGATAATCCCCCTATTATGGCCAGAAGTGCTGTTGTACCGGAAGTGACGGGACCAGAGGGGAGGGAGATGGTGCCAAATATACAAATGAGATTCGGGGAAGTAAAACAAGTCTGCGTACTTTGCAATGGGTTCATTTGCTACAGAGAAAGTAGCATCACTCTGATCAACAGAGCTATCGAGAATCCTGTTTGTCCGAAATGCCCCAGACAATAAATTCTTTTTTTTTTGTTTGTCCTGTTGAGCCCTTTACAATGAATCGTTTTCGTTTCCCCCCCCAAAAAAACCCCAAAAAAATATAAAACCGTTCAGAAAAATTCAAAAAAAGTAAAAAAATGTTCAGAAAAAAATATAAAACAACAAAAACAATTAAAAAAAAAAAGTTCTTTTCAGAACTACCTCCCCGTTATAAAAAAATTGGTAGAATATTTGGAACTCTGCCAACCTCTATTTCTCTTGGTTCGCTTCCCGGTTCGCCCGCCGGTACGGTACGAACAGTAAGTATAAGGGAAGGAAACAGACAGTTATGTTAAAAGAAAGACAGCTATAGGGGAGTAAAGTAGAGATACTGTTACCCGCAATCCACTGCTGATGATGTCACATATTACATCATTCATGACATGGTCAGTGACATCATCAGCAGAGGATTGCGGGTAACAGTATCCCTAGTTTACTCCCTATAGCTGTCTTTCTTTTAACATAACTGTCTGTTTCCTTCCCTTACACTTACTGTTCTTTTAAAAAAAAAAAATTTGATCAGTCAGAAACAGTGACAGTAATAGAGACAGAGTGAGTGACCAAGAGTGAAGAAGTATGAGAAGAGAGGGACTAAGAAAAATAGTGGAAGGAGTAGAGTAATTAAGTAATAGAGAAAGGAATGAGGGAAGTAGCAAAGGCAGGAAAGTGATGCTTAAAGAAATGAAGCAATGGAACTAGTTAATTGTGATAGAAATATAACGAAAAGAGTACAAAACATTTACCTTATAATTGTCGTTAAGTTAGTCATTTGTTATTTTTATACTTTCAATCTGTGAAAGAGAGAACAAACATTTGAAAAATATTAAAACATGTTTTTAATAAATTAGAAAAGACAAGGGAAAAGATAGAAGGACAAACAGTTTTTCAACAACTTTGACACTTACAGAAGCCTCTGCTTCTCCATGCCTCTACACAGTCCTAAAAATATACATTTTAAACTAACAGTATCTTGATGCAGATGAAGTGAGTCCTATCTTGCAACATGGTGCATCTTTTGCATGACTGCTGAATCGGTTTCATGTGGCATTGTTTTTTTACAGCATGACACATCTGCCTAGATGCATCATTTTATAATTTTGTCGCCTCATAGCAAATCTTTTCAACCGCCACTGCGTCACAAAAGTGACGCACAGTGGCGCAAAAGAGGCATACACCTATCATAAATCTGTCCCTAACATGTTAAATGATTGATTCAGGATGACAATAAGGTGTGGCCTATCCAGAGGTTTCTTTAAGGTGAGGCCTACTCAGGGTTGCAGATCAAATTTACACTTGTTGAACAATACAGAGGAGATAATACATGTGAAGGCCTACTAATGAAGTAAGTCATGTCCACTTCACTCTTGAACAAAGGCCAGACCTCTTCTGTGTCCGTGGACAGACCTAAACTTCATCTGCACAATGTCATTCGTAAACTTAGGAAACACATGATGTAATTGAAAAATGTGGAGTTTATTTTCCTCATTTCACAATCACATCACCTGTGTTGCCTTTGCTTAGGTATCTCATAGTGCAGATGGAGTCTAGCATATCAAACAGTACACAGAAGTTGAGCAGTGTATACAACAATTTTGACACTTAGAAAAGCTTCAGCTTCTGCATGCCCCCTACACAGTGCTAATTATATACATTTTAAACTGATGGTATCTTGCTGGAGATGAACTGAAACCTATCTTGCAACATGGTGCATCTTTTACACAAAAGTGACCCACAGCGGAGCAAAAGAGGCGCACAGCCATCATAAATCTGACCCTAACATTTTAAATCATTGTTTCAAGATGCCGATAAGCTGTAACCTATTCACAGATTTGTTTCAGGTAAGTCCTACTCAGAGTTGCAGATGAAATTTAGGTTTGTTGAAGAATACAGAGGAGAAAATACATGTGCAGGCCTACCAACCAAGTGTGTCATGTCCACTGCACTCTTGAACAAATGTGAGACCTCCTCTGTCTCCAGGAACAGGCCTAAACCTCATCTACACAATGTGATGTGTAATGTTAGGAAACACAGGTAATATAATTGAAAAACGTGCAATTTTTTTTGCTCATTCCACAATCATATCACCTGTGTTTCCTTTGCTTAGGTATCTCATTGTGGAAATGTAGTCTATCATATGAAAGACTACGTAGAATATGAGCACTGTATGCAACAACTTTGACACTTACAGAAGCCTCACCTTCTCCATGCCTCCTACACAGTTCTAAATGTACATCATAAATGCAAACAGTACAGAATTAATTATACATGTTAAATGGTTTATTTTTGCTGTTCTCAGAATGTATCAAATTTCACTAAAAACAGTGACTTGAAGGTATTCATCATATAACAGCGGGGAAAAAAACCACAATCAAAATGATTGTGTTTAAAAAACCCATACAACATAACAAATCAGAATTCAGAACTCCTTAAAGTTAACTTACTTTCCATGACGTCGAAGGATGTCCTATGAACAGCTTACACTCTGTTGTGCTGTTATTACTTTCAGCCCGCCACTTTCTGAAAGAAAACCTCCATCGTTTTGAAAAATATGTTACATACAATAAATGACTTCTCGCTCTCTACCACACGTTTCCACAAGGCCAAATCGTGTCAGAGCCATTTATAACTCTTGGAATTCTTGTAAGCCAATCCCGTCATGTTGTATTTCCGCAACTTTCAGAATTAAAATGTTGAAGATCATTTTCACAATCCTGGATTACTAATATCTTACCTTTCTTGCTCACTCATGTTCTACATTTCCTATGACACTGATACTGCTTACTATGAAGCAGACTTACACTATCTCTATGACTACTACAATTATTTAATTCTCTACATCACTTTTAATCACAAAGCAATATAAAACAGTAGACAGCATTGCAGACTTACATTCCCTCTACTCCATGTTTTGATTGGCTGCTTGAATTTGCTTATAAAAAGAAACAGTTTTTCTGAATTCATCCAAAGTGCAGTTATTTCTCCATGACGTCCAGTGTTATGGTAAGAAGTTATGTCTCTGTACTACACTTATCCTCAAGGCCAAATCGTGTAGGAGCCATTAGAACTTCTTGAAATTCCTCAGAGCACATCCCGAGATTCTTTCCCTAAAATTTTGGTTTTAAAAACACCAGGTAAGAGTTTTTAAGGTCATACGGCAATTTTTTTTTGAAAATTAAAACAGAATCATTGCAGAATGACCAGCCATTTCTAGACTTTAAATAAGCTGTGTAATGTCCTGATGTTATTGAAGGACCGTCATGATATATAATTGCTACAGTTACAAAAGTCCTTCCTGATATTGACAACTGTGAAGCCACAACATTTTTAATTAAAGTTGTCAATTTTGTTCCATCAGGCCTACATCGTTGGAACATTAAAATAACATACTGGCCATATGTTCGTATAAATAATGTTGACATCATTTCAGATTTACATTGGCTACACTCCATGTTGTGATCAGCTGCTTTTACTAGCTTATTAAAGGACACTGATTTACTGTCTGGCAAAGTTAAATATATAAATCTTTCTGAGTCTACACTAGTAGTACTTGATACCCTACAGTTCTCGCAGTCATGCTGCCATTGATAAGAAAGCCCAAACAGGTGATCTACATCTACACCTTCAGCATGCAATACATCAAGCATATACATTAAAAACTCCTGACAATCTTGCTGAATATTTTGAGAGAATTGTGTTTGGCCTGAACATCTGTCTAACAGATTTCGAATTTCAGACACACTTTCTATTTTTGTTCTATCAGTGCTACATTTCTCTAACACAGAATTTAACAAACTGCAAAATCTTTGATCAGAATTGACCACAATCTCTTCTTTTACATTTTCTAGAGAAAACAAAACATTAACCACTACATTAGCATAGCAGTTGACACCAGAACTGTTTTCAAATTGAAAACCAACAACATCTTCAACAGAATCCTTTTTGTTTCTGCTTATAATTTCAGGTTCATCGACTTTTCGTCTTTTTGCTACAACCTCCCCAGTATTGGTCACATTTCTTCGTTTCCGGCCTACCACACGTTTCTCAAACAAAGGATATTGAGGCAAATGTGGCGCATACTCTCTTCTTAACCTATTGTATTCCTTAACACAATCTAGATCCGCACAAATGTTTGTGACATCACACTCAATCAAGTACAATCCCGATAAAGTTCTAACTCGTGACAATGCCACATATGCCATACCCTCCTTGAACACAGAACTGCCAATATTCACCAATGCACTGTCTACACTTAAACCTTGCGATTTATGGATTGTCACCGCATATGCCAAGCAAACAGGAAACTGCTTACGGCGAACATATAAGTCTTTTACAAGCAAAAATCTAGCAGAACAACGACCAATTAGCTGTACTTCCTCAATGCCATCAAATTTAATTTTTAAAAATTCAATTCCATCTCTATTTCTGTATTTTACAAAATCAACAACATTACCCATTGATCCATTTACCAGACCTCTTTCAACATGTAAATTCCTTCTTAAAATTATACGGCAGTTCAAGCACACATTCAGAGTCTTTTCAAAACCTGCAGTTTTAGATATAGTCTTCTCTAATGAATCCAATTTTGTTTTCAAATTCTCAGACAAAATAATTGTTGATCCCATATGCTCTACTCTGTCAATAGCTTCCAGTTTCACAATCTCTTGCTTTTCTAAATGCAACATTTTGTTGTTGAATTTGGCACATTCTGCAAGAGTTGGCATCAAACATTTCCCAGATTTCTTCTCAGTAATTTTCTGAAAAATATTCTCAGGCACAACATCTTGTTCTGGATATAAATTTGACAGTAATCGTGCATGTAAAGCTTCTTTCCCATGCTCGGTCACTTTTCCAATTCTAACATCTTGTAGAATAGTCTTGTAAACTTCATCCTTTGCCTGACGCATAGGCAAAGGCCTAGGCACTTCCTGGTATCTTCATGCGTGAGCATTTTGAACACAGGTTGCCCTTTCACTGGTGTCAGCTGCAGAAGATCTCCGAAAACAATGATGTGTTTGCCACCAAATAACACATCATACTCTGTTTTGAGAACTTCTTGCATTCTCAAATGCACAAAGGCAAGCATGACATTGGAAACCATGCTTACTTCGTCAATGATAAGAAGTTTCATTTTCCTCAAGATTCTTGAAACTTCACAACAAGCATCTCCAGATAGCTTGTGATATTGTAATTTGTTGTCATGCTCCACTGGCAGCATCAGTAAACGATGTAAAGTAATCCCTTTAATGTTATGTGCTGCCAGTCCAGTTGGAGCGGTGACAACACAAGACAGCGATGACTCTGTCCTTTCCTGCAAATAACATGAAATTGCTTTAATAAGGAAACTTTTTCCAGTTCCCGCTTCTCCACTCACGTACAGTCGGACAGGCTTCAACGACGTACATGAGCACTCTTTCTTCTCATGACTTAATCCATGATCAATTTGCATGGTAACTTCGTCATATATTTTCCTCTGCTCAACGTTGAGTTGTCTTTCCAACTCTTCTAAGTTAACCGCATCCTCCTGAGCATGTGCCATGGCTCTTTCCACTTCATTCATAGCAGTGGCAGCTTCATTTTTGATAACAGGTCCTCCTAGTGGATCCTGACTCAATGAAGCAGAACTCTGACTGTCCTGAGAACTGTCTCTGGCAATCTCGGCTGCAATCGTTGCTTCCTGCTCAATTTCCGCATTCAACATTTCTACATATTTGGGAAAAGCAGGACATTCTATGGTCTCCTTGGCAGCATTGAAAGAGTCTTCGTAACAGAGGAAATCTCCAAGCAGTTCCTCTTCTGCACGCCAAGGCTTGAAAAGTTGCAAAAGTGCTAAATAGAAAAACTCCTTTTTTTCAGGAGATTCGCCACTCAATTTTCGATGATTTACCAAGTGGCATTTTCTTTGCTTGACCAGACATCCCTCACTTCCTATTACAGCATACACTCCTTTCTCAGTATCTTCTTTGATGTTCCTCTTGAATATGTAATTTTGAAGAACCTCATACAGACAAACATTTTCGAGGTGACTGCTTTGATTTGGATAATATGTATCCAACATGTTGGTCTTCAAAATGTCGGTACTGTTTGGCTCCTTTTCCGCCAAATACTCAATTTCCCGCACAGGTTTCAGAACTCGATTACGCGTTGCAGCAAGACCAAGACTCGCCCAAACGATACTCCTGGACTTGGCATAGAGACTTGCTGAAGACAAAAGGTCAGAACATTCGTAAGCTCCGATTTCTCGATGCGACAACATCTTCAGACTGAAACTGTACAACTTCTTACTGAGGCTCTTTTCATGGGAAATGTCCTCCCACATATCCTTCAATTCTGTCTTCTCTTTTTTGGTGATGTAAGATGTCACATACCGAGCCACAGCCATACAGTTATCAGCCACAAACTGTATATCCATGTTAGCATTCCACATGGACAAAATCACCGGGTTGTAGTAGTTGATGTGCTTGGACTCTTCGTTCCTCTTCAAATTGTATGTGTTTTTAGGTGATTTCTTCATCACATTATGTCGCAGCGAAGACATCAAACTGTTTACTCTTCCTTTAGAAATCACCGGTAGTGGAAAGCCGAAACGACATTTGGTGTAGAACTTGCCCTTGTTTCGGAATTTACGACGACAGTACTTTCCACATCGATGGCTTTGGAAACGTAGAACTTTTTCTCTTAGGCTTTTCTTCTCCTTTGCGTTTGGAACAGCACACGTAGAATACTGTTGTATGAAACTCATCACTGAGTCTTTTGGATCCGTTCCAAATTTAGGTGCATCCTTGATCCACAGCAGCATATGTATATGAGGAGCACCTCTTGCTTGGTACTCCTTTCTCCAGAAGAAATCCAACACCTCTCCAAGAGGTGGATTCTTCTTATTCATGATGAAAGACATCATACCTTCAAATCTATGATTGAAGTACCTGCATACATTGACTGGATCCAAAGAGCACAGTTCTCCGGGTGTCTTGAATTCAATGTTGTCGATGTTTCCATTTGCCTCTCGTAGAAATGCAAGCAAGTCTTCCCAGCCATACTCGGCACAGCTCAGAGTGAGGAACCATGTGGGAGTTCCTAAGTTCCTCAGCATACATTTTAAATCACCATGACGACGGTACCAGTACTCATTAGTACCACGCTAACACGCCATGAGATTAATCAGATGAGAATCCAAAATACTGTCTTGGACATTGACTTTATCCATAAAGTCACTTGCCGAGATGTTTTGCATGTGTATACCACTTTTCAAGATGTGGTCCACTGCATATGACAGTCCAGACAGATCGCTTTCAAACAGGAGATGAAACAAATAGGGAATGCATTGTCGAAACCTAGCATCTTCTGCATACAATCGTAAAGTCCGGTATTCAGAAGCAGGAATTTGATGAGGTCGCTCATCATATCTTCCTCCCTGACCTGTTGGAAAAAGCTGTGGGAAACACCGAGCTTCCAAACTTTCCTCCCAAACACTAATGGGACTCCCTTTGGCTTGTTTCATTTGAAACAACTCAATAGCATTCCCCATGACTTCCTTGGAATGCAAAGGATGAACACTATAATGTTCATATATTTCTTCACTAGTACAGGGTTCTACTTTCTCAATTTGACCAGCACACAAATCGCTATCCTCTTCCTCACTTACTTCCTCTTCTGCAACATATACATTCTTATAGTATTTATTATTTTTTTTCAAATACAATGTTGCCGATTTAACTTTCCTAACATCCACTAAATCTTGCCATATTTTCTTATTCTTTGTCGGAACCCCATTAACTAAGATAACCAGAGGTTCCTCTTCCACTTTTTCTACTCCAATTGTGTTAATGTTTTTCTTCAAATCTAGAGGAAAATAAACAACTCTTCCCTTTAATCCTCTCTGTAAATCTGATGGAGGCAATTTCCCTGTCTTTGGCTCCATTCTTACAATAGCCTGAAAGGGATGGATACTTTGAATCAAAATAGATTCATAAGTATTTAAATCCTTCAATTCAGAAGGAATCTCAACCAATTCCAGATTATTATGAACTGCTCTAGCAGGCATCTGGTTTTGATTTAATTTGTTACAACAATAAGTACACACACGTTGATCCAATCCCAAATCAAAACAATTTTCTACCATCAAGTATGTTGTGAAATCCTTCCATTCAATATTATTTTCCCTTTCACTTTTTGCATATAAATCCACTAACTTAGTCTGATTCTTATAATAAGTGCGTCGACAACACACACAAGTGAAATTTGGCCTCTCACTTGATTTCACCTCAAACGTCGCAATTTCCTTCTGGAAATTATCTGTACTGGAAACCTGTACACTATCTTCCACATTACCCTCTTCTTCTTGGTCAATTTCAACATTCTCCTCTTTACTTCCAAAGTAACAAAATTCAATTTCTTCACATATATTCTTCACATCTATTTCAGAACCATGCAAAAGAGCAGCGCATAATTGTTTAAGCATAATTGCTGGACTCTTAGCATAATACAACATTCTAACTAATTTCCTCACTTTATTATGATGCACTGCTAGCATCCTGAAATGATGAAAAACACTCTGGCATACTCTCCTGGAAAGACAAGCCAGTGAATGACCATGCAAACCTGTCACTTCTCTCACTCTGCAAGGATCTAATTCTTGCAACAACTTCATTTTCTGCTTCAAACTTTTCTTATTAAATGACCGTACAAAATCACAAAGCAAATTGATGGAATCCTGTCGCACACTGCAAATACTACTACACTTCCAGGTGTACACAGGACCCTTAGGACGTCTTCCTAAAACCTCATTACCTAACACCTCTTCTATCTCTGTTGTCACAAGTTTTTCTTTTTCAACTGGACAACCATCTTTCACTTCATAAGCTCGACCACTGGTGTCAACTGCATGCACCAAATCATTATCCTGGAAATAACTCTCCTCATTAAAAAATGCCTCACAGCTTGAACTATGCATCCATTCTCCAGAAAAAACTTCACAATAATTACTACGATTAACTATTCTCTTCCATCTACTATTTCTTTTGAAATCATAAATTGCCTTGTTTAGCTTCCTAATTCTATTGATTATCAAAATAAATAACTTTCGTTTAATTTCAAATGCCTGATCAATAACTTTCTCAACTATTTTTTTTCTCTTATAAAAAACCACTTTATGTTGAAATTTCTTAATATTTTTTAACAAATTGCCAATTATCCTGTTGCGGAACATTCGTTTACGAATGTCCCTAAACTGTTGTTTCCTTCTACTATCATGCACAGAGTTATCTCTTGCTCTAGCAGTAACATTTTTCATTGGCCTTTCCTTTCCGTTTGAATTGCTTCTCTTTTTCTGGACTGAAACATTTTCTGTAGTAATATTTTTTTTACTACAGATATTTCTTATGAATATTTTTGTACTCTTACCCGGTGCTTTCTTGGTGACTTGACAAATCTTTTTGTTAGAGGACTGCTGCTTTTTTTCATTGACCTGCTGTCTTTGACGTTTTGCAGCCTTTCTCAGTCTTTCTTTGGTTGGCATGCTGAAATCTTGAAATGATCTGCAGTTGAATCTGTGGTAAAATAAAATAAAAAATGTTATTAACCACTATTACCCAACAGTAAATCAATAACAGTCATCAAAAACTTAACACACTACTTGATATTTTTACATAGAAGATTTTTTAGTGCTTGGCAAATTTAGAATACAGAAATAGCAGAAAAGAAATGGAATTTATATTCATTTTACCTGTGCTGTTTTATATGTGAATCTGATCTAATTTTATGAGCATATTTTAATATTTTATTGAAGACACTACACATAACCTGTTTTTGAAGGTGTCTTTATTTTTAAATGAAACGGTTTACATTTTTACTTTTTATTTATTATACATTTTTAAAATAAATGTTTATAGTTCCATAGGCTCAAGCACGTCAGCTTCCCATCCTATGTCATACAATTCTGACAAATCTGCATCCTCATCACGTTCTTCTTCATCCTCAGGATTTAAATCATCCAAGGGATCAACATCCACTGATGTTTCAATTACGAGTTCAATGATGAGGTCGAAATCAACTGATTGCTGATTGTCGCTCATGTTGATGTTGTCTTTATCTTTAAAGAAAGATAACAACAATGAGATGTTGCAGAGTAAGAGACAAATCTCAGAGATTATAATAGTAAAATTGTTTAACAAGAGTAACATTTTGCAGCTATTATTTAGCCATGTCCAGCGATGCTGAGGAGGTGAAGCCTATGTCCAATTTTTCAGTGAACAGGACTCATCTCTTCTTAACCTTGGATAAGCCTCACCGACTCTGTGATTTATGTTAACTGGCACATCCCCAGGGATGCAACAGTTAACGTGCACCGCTGCTCTGCCACCCATGGTGTGCCGCATTTACAATCAGATAAGACAAAGCTGCGTCAAAACCTTGCACCTGCTTGAAGCAGGCATAGATCTTGATGCAGCATTGTGGAGATGGGGCACCCCTGAGCCTTGCTGGAGCTATATCGCACTTGCGATACAACTCCAGCAATGCGCCACCTTTACGGCACAGATGTGTCACGCATCTGTGCCGTTTTTGCCCCATGGTGCGCCGCATTGTAAATGCAGCACACCATGGGTGGCGGAACAGCGGCGCAGGATGACTGGCACATCCCTGGTGATGCGCCAGTCATCATAAATCTATCCCTAAGCTTCTTATCTTGTTAGAGATGAACCGCCTTATGTATCATCAAACTATTTTGCATTTCCTAAATAGCGAATTTTAAGGAATAAATAGCGATTCTTTACCATTCCTAATTTGCGATGAGCAAATTGCTAATTGCAAATTACCCATTCATTTCCATGGGCCAGTAGGCCCATAGGAATGAAGGTGCAATTTGCGATTAGCAATTAGCTCATCGCAAATTAGGAATTTTTCCAAGGGTGCAGGGGTGTCTCAAGAACACCCTGCTGCACCCCTGAAAAAGACATTTGGGGGCATATGGCGCACATACATGCCCTAAGGGCATGTATGGGCGTCATATGGCACCTTTTGGTTTTTTGGAAAAAAAGCTTTTTGAAAAGAATTTGCAAATTACCACCAACTAGAAGTTGGTGGTAAATTGCAAATCCTTAATGGCATTTTTTGCATATTTTTTGTTTGATACATTGCATCTAAGGAATCGCAAAACTTGCAAATCCTTAAGTGCAATCGCAAAATAAGGAATAGCAAATTTTGCTATTCCTTATTTTGCATCAAACTTGTTTGATACATACCATTTGTCTAATTAGCATTCGCAAAGGCCGAAATTCGCAGAATTTCGGCCTTTGCGAATGCTAAATAGCTTGATACATATGGCCCCAAGTGAGGCCTGTCTTGCAACATGGTGCATCTTTTGCATCACTGCTGCATCGGTTTCATGTGGCACGTTTTTTTTACAGCATGACACATCTGCCTAAATGCATCAATTTGTAATTTTGTCGCCTCATAGCAAATCTTTTGCACCGCCGCTGCATCACAAAAGTGACGCACAGTGGCGCAAAAGAGGCATACACCTATCATAAATCTGTCCCTAGCATTTTAAATGATTGATTCAGGATGACGATAAGCTGTGGCCTATCCAGAGGTTTGTTTAAGGTGAGGCCTACTCAGGGTTGCAGATCAAAGTTACGCTTGTTGAAGAATACAGAGGAGATAATACATGTAAAGGCCTACCAATGGAGTAAGTGATGAACCCTCACCCTAACGGAGTTGGTCCCTGACATCGGACCCCATTGCCGAATCCTCTCTGAACTGCTGTCTGAGGATTTCCTGCCTCTGAGGTCGCTGCAGGTGCTGCAGGCGCAGAATCTGTATTTGTGAACCCACCTCGCCGGACCCGCTTTGCGGGTCCCGCAGTGCCGTGAGGCTGAAGGCGCTTGATTGCGTGGGCCTGACATTACCAGCGAGGAGGAGCGGGCAGGGCAGAGTGTCGGCGGGGCTGCGAGCAGGCAGGGACTCCAGTGTCCAGGAGCCCCTGCGCGCCCATCGATCACACCTGGGCTGCTCTCCCCGCTGGACACGCCCCCCGCCTGCTTGTTGAAAAGCCGGCGCCCACAGCATATCCTTGGAACCCTTACCCTAACGGAGTTGGTCGGTGACATCGGACCCCATTGCCGAATCCTCTCTGAACTGCTGTCTGAGGATTTCCTGCCTCTGAGGTCGCTGCAGGTGCTGCAGGCGCAGAATCTGTATTTGTGAACCCACCTCGCCGGACCCGCTTTGCGGGTCCCGCAGCGCCGTGAGGCTGAAGGCGCTTGATTGCGTGGGCCTGACATTACCAGCGAGGAGGAGCGGGCAGGGCAGAGTGTCGGCGGGGCTGCGAGCAGGCAGGGACTCCAGTGTCCAGGAGCCCCTGCGCGCCCATCGATCACACCTGGGCTGCTCTCCCCGCTGGACACGCCCCCCTGTCCTCCACCCCATTGGGTAGCCATCCGAGAAGCATAAAATTGTCTGCACTGCCCGCTACGCGGGAGCGTGCGGGAGCGCGCCGGGAGAAGCCCGGGACAAGGGCGGGACCGTCCTAGGCCGTCAGAGGCCGAAAGAGGCTGGGCTGGGCTAGTCCTCTTTCATTTGATTTTTTTTCAACTTCAGCTGAACTGAGGAACTGAACACAGAGATGCCCTCACTGGCACCTTGCGAAACCCCTTCAAGGGCGGGGGGAAGCAATACAGGGGCGTTGGACAATTACTTTAAATCCGCCAAAGGAGATGGGGGCAAAGAAAACTCCCTGGAGAGGCGCAGGGCGGAGCGTCGTCGCTCGATCGAATCTATGAAGAGCACACCCCTGACCGACATAATCCCGTATCCCACTTCCCAAGAGGAGGGTACCCCTACTGATAGCCAAACTCTACCAACTTTAGAGGACTTTCCTCTACTACTACGGGAAACCCCAAACATCTCTGGTATCCCGTCTGAAAAGACCACAGAGATCAATCCATCCTTGTCATCTCATATTGCAGTAGACTTGGTTACCCAAACCCCGCCTCTGAACAAAAACAAGAAAAGCAATCCAAAGCATAGTGTTGTGGTGGAGCTGCATGGGCCTCCACCTAGTAAACGTAGAAGGAAGACAAGAGGGGGGCAGGGGAAACCCAAATTATCCCATCTGGATTTTGGCAAAAAACACAAAACCGCACCCCCCCCTGGCAGGGATAATGATATGGCGCCTATTAATTTCCCCTCTAAGGATCCAAGTTCCAACACAGATATTACCAACAGTCACTTAGTAGGTAACACGTCCAATATAGCCCCCTCTCTTACAACCTCAGGGAGTATAGAATTCCTACTTCGTTCACTTTTGCAGCCCATTAGTGATAGCTTGAAAAAAGTCGAGATCAGGCTCACTACTCTAGAGGCATCTCTTACTACTTTGAACACCTTAGTTAGTAAGCAAACCAACAGTGCGGGGTCTAATCCTTCAATAGGCAACCCTTTAAAAACAGGAGCCCCACAGGGTCCTAACAAAGTCCCTCCTCAGGGCGCAGCCACTGCACCCCCCTTGCTTCCACTTATGGCTATTCAAGTTCCCGCACCATGTAAGAACTTAACCAATATGGCCCCACAACCAACAGACCATGCCCCTTATAGTTCACAGATAGGGACCAATTCTGCACTCCCCCAAGCTGATAGCACATCCTCTCCTTCTCCGGCTCGGCCAGCTCCAAGACCACGGAGACCAGACTTGCCCCCCGAAGCCAACAGGCTAACAGTGGTGTTAGCAGGTGCCCCTCAATTACAAAGAGGAGAAAATGAAGATTTCCAATCCCTGAAGAAAAAAGTCATTAAATGGCTGAATTGGAATCGACCCCTACCTCCACAGTTTAATAATGAGATTATTATTGTCAGAAGGGTCCCCTGGCTAGGGAAGACGAGAAAAACAATAATAGGGGATTGTATTTTGGTAACCTTTAAAGACCCGGGTACTGTTCTGCATATTTGCGAAGGGGTGAATCGTTCACTGGACTCTACCATCCATACTCTGCCAGTATCCATTTTCTTTCCACCAACTCGCATGCATTATGATCTACCGCATGAGGATTGGACAAGGGTGGAACACAGACACAGACACAAAGACCACGCCCGACGTCCAGATTTTCAATTACCTGAAACACCCTATTTCCACTTTAACCGTTTTAACTGCCTGACTGGTTTGGATGGGGTCGACTGACTGCCCATCTACAACTCTGTGCCCTTGGACAATGGCTCCATCAGACTCCCTGAGCCACCCGCCCCCATTGTTGGCAATGTTCTTGAATCATCAACGGATCCACTGTGTGAAATTGTCTCTGCCCACTCCTCTGGCACGGCAACCGACACCTCTGAACACTTGAGACTAATTTGGTGGAATGTTGCCGGAATGGCTAATAAATTGGCCGACCCCGATTGGGCAAACTATATCGAGACTGAAGATGTTTGTATGTTTCAGGAAACCTGGGCAAGAGAAGATTATGGGCACAAAGGCTACCAGTCGTTCTTTATCCCAGCAAGGTGGGAGGGTAAAGGCCGTCCGTCAGGCGGGCTCACAACCTGGGTTGCATCTCACCTAGGCTGTGAGGCAACACGGCTATCAGTCACCTCCGATGATATTCTTGCGGTCCTACTATCCTGGCCAAACCAAGTTAAACTTGTACTAATCAACATCTATTCCAAGCCTGTGGGAATTGCCAAGGAATCACCGACTATAGATGAACTCACGAACTATCTATCTGAGCTACCAAGTGACTTACCCTATGTGGTGGAAGGGGATTTTAATTCTCATTTTGAGCCATTGCCAGGTCTCCTGGAGGGATTCTCAATGGAAGAAGAAGTTAGATGGGCAGTGCCCACAGTTGAAGCTCCCCCCCCGAAGGCATGGACTCCACTTGCATTACAAATCACAGCCCTCACACTAAAGTTCGGACTTAGAGCCTGTAATGGGCGAATGAGATCCGACATACCCAGCAGAACCACCTATAACAGAGTGGGAAGAGAGTCTCGCTTGGATTATGTCTTGGCCCAAATAGTGAAGTGGCCAACCATTCAGGACTTTAGGGTGAGGGAAAGGGTAGATAGTGACCATAATGCACTGGAGCTCGACCTTGTTCACCCTGGCCCCCAGACTCCTATGACCGCTTTGGAGGGGAACAAACCTGCGCTCCTCCTAGAAAATAGTAGGAGAAGAATCAGGTGGGAACATCTGGCTGCAAGCAAGAAGAAACTTCCCATGCTCTACGATGGGATAATTCCCATCTTGGAAATTGTGGGGGGTTTAGAGACTGAGGCGATTAACAAAGACTCCCAGGCTAAATTATGTAAGGCTCATGAGGACCTTATAAAAGCAGCGGCCCCTATCCTCTTCAGCGATACACGGAAACCAAGTAGGGGGCGGCAATGTAAATCCCCATGGTACAACCAAGCATGCAGAAGGGCAAAAGGGGAACTCCTTAGATCTATCAAGGAGGGTCTAGGGGGGGATAACCTAAGAGAAAGCAGACGGGCCTATAAAAATCTCGTTGCCCACGCTAAGGCCGAATGGGAGGGAAACCAGTGGGAAGAACTCACAAAGGCCTTAGCGATCAAAGATCATCGCCTGTTTTGGAGGATAGTGAGTGGGGGGCCGGGAAGCCTCCAATCAGCAATTGAGCCAAATATCGCTCCAGGGGTGTGGCAGGCACATTTTCAGTCCCTATACAGCTCTGAGCCGGGAGAATTTATTACTGACACCGAGGTTGGCTGGCCTCACTATGAAGGGGATCCAATAACACTGGGCGAGGTCACTGCTGCTATAGCAGGACTTTCCTCGGGAAAGGCGCCGGGATTGGATGGCCTACCCGGGGACCTGTTTAAGCAGGAGCCCATCGTCTGGGCCCCCTACCTTACTGCTCTCTTCAATGGAGTTCTTAGCGGCATGGAAATCCCTAGTACTTGGCTGGGGGCGGAGGTGGTGCCCATTTTCAAAAAGGGTTCACCTCTCCTCCCAGCCAACTACAGACCCATCAGTTTAATTGATGTAACGCAGAAACTGTTTGGCAGGGTTTTGCTGAATCGGCTCCAGGACTGGGCGGAAGAGGTGGGTGTTCTTAGTCCCTATCAGGCGGGATTTAGGAGGGGAGTTTCCACAGTGGACCAGGTTTTTAGATTGAACATCATCTACTGGAGGGCAGCAATATTCGAGGGCGGCAGTCTCTACACAATTTTTGTGGACTTACGGGCCGCCTTCGACCTGGTGCCCAGAGGGAAACTTTGGAGCATCCTGGCAGAGATGGGCGTTCCCCCGGACATCCTATTAATCTTGCAGAGGCTACACCACAATAACTATGCCCGAGTGAGGTGCGGGAGGTCCGGGGAACTCACTGAAAGATTCCCCGTTGACCGGGGGGTAAGACAGGGTTGTGTGTTGGCACCGACCCTGTTTTGCCTCTTCGTCAACGGGGTAATCGCCCACCTGAATGCCACTGACTATACCGATGCCCCCAAATTGAATGGCAGCAGGGTGCCTGCAATCATGTTTGCAGATGACACCCTGCTGCTATCTAAAACCCCTATGGGGATACAGAGGACCCTAGATTCATTTGTGGCCTTCTGCTCTGATAGGGGGTTAGAAATCAATGCGGCCAAAACCAAGTTTATGGTTTTGAATCCGAGCCAAAAACTGCGGCCGAACCCGTTATTAGGAGCAGCGCGGCTCGAGAGAGTCTCCACATTCGAATACCTCGGTGTGACTCTTAATGAAACCATGTCCTGGGGATCCCATCAGAGTAGGGCAAACCTGAAACTGATACAAACTACTGGGGGTATTGCCCGGATGATGAATGGTTCCTCATATCGACCGCTGGGGTCGCTCATCCAGATATACAAGGCCCAGGCTAGGGGAGCGACCATGTACGGGGCGGAACTGTGGGGACATACACCTTGCCGTAGTCTGTCATTAACGGAGAATAATTTCATCAGACAGATAGCCGCGCTTCCGCCCAGTACTCCGCTCCTCCCCTTGAGGCTTGATCTGGGTCTACGACCAATAGCCGAAGAAATAGGTCTGAGACCCATAGCCTTCTGGCGCAGGCTGTGGAGCAGTAACGATCTTGCAGCCTATAGGGCGGAATTGATGGAACTATTGGCCCATCCGAAACCACTTCGGATCCCCTGGTTAAAACACATCCAGAAAATTTGTATGGAACTGGGGCTCTCTGATTTATGGTCTGACCCTGCCAATGCTGCATTAAATATCTCTAAAAAATCCCTGGCCAATGCATATTATGAACAAAAACGAGCTAGGATCTTAGACAGCCAGGCTGAAGGGTCATTATCCTCTGTATTTGTACAAAGTAAGGACCTATATAGGTTTGAGGGGGTTTTGGACATCATTTCCCCAGTGCTTGCCAGAAAGCTGTTTCTCCAATGGAGATACAGCACATTGCCCTTTCGGTCTTTCACCAGTTCCTGGTCATTACCTCCTTCCACCAAGCAGTGTCCGGCCTGTGATGCCATGGAGGAAACTGATTTACACGTGGCCCTTTTTTGTCCAGCTTATAGGGCTGCGAGGAAATATTGGCTTCTTCCACTGATTAGGAACATGGGCTGTAGGGAATATGCCCCAATGTACAGGATTTTAAAATCTGATGTTTCAGGCCCTACTGTGTTTGCGATGGCAAAATTTTTTACCAATGTCTGGCACACCCGCAATCGTATTTTAAAGACGCTGGGTTCCTTTTAAATTTTAAGATTTAGAGTTTTAAGGTTTTTTAATAATATGTAATTCCAATGTTTTATATTGTAATGTGCTGATCTATTGTGATTGTTTATGTGCATGTTATCTTTTATGGCCAAATGGCCGAAATAAAGATTGGAATGATGATGTCCACTTCATTGCGCCAGTCATAATAAATCTATCCCTAAGCTTCTTATCTTGTTAGAGATGAACCGCCATATGTATCATCAAACTATTTTGCATTTCCTAAATAGCAAATTTTAAGGAATAAATAGCGATTCTTTACCATTCCTAATTTGCGATGAGCAAATTGCTAATTGCAAATTACCCATTCATTTCCATGGGCCAGGAGGCCCATAGGAATGAAGGTGCAATTTGTGATTAGCAATTAGCTCATCGCAAATTAGGAATTTTTCCAAGGGTGCAGGGGTGTCTCAAGAACACCCTGCTGCACCCCTGAAAAAGAAATTTGGGGGCATATGGCACACATAAATTTTAAAAACATTCCTTTACCTCTCAAACGATTTTCAACTCATAATTTAAAAAAACACTGCCCACGGGGAAATGACTTAAAATGTCCTTAAGACACATGAACGTGTTTTTTTAAAGCCTTTGCAACTTTTTTGGGTCACTTTTAACATGGCTATGTAACTCAATCAATCAAAATCTAAATTTACCATGCACAGGTGGGAGCATATTTACAAGGAATTTGCTCCACGGGGAAAGGTCTTTTAATTTAATATGGGAAAAATAACATCAGAGACACTGAAATGCCTTATAAAGAAGCATACACCATTATGTCCTTGTCATAAATTTTAAAACCATTCCTTTTCCTCAAAAACGATTTTCAAGTCATAATTTGAAAACACTCCACATGGGGAAATGACTTAAAATGTCCTTAAGACACATGAAAGTGTTTTTTGATTGCCTTTGCAGCATGTTTGGGTCACTTTTTACATGGCTATGTAATGCAAACAATCAAAATCTAAATTTACCATGCACAGGTGGGAGCATATTTACAAGGAATTTGCTCCACGGGGAAAGGTATTTTAATTTAATATGGGAAAAATAACATCAGAAACACTGAAATGCCTTATAAAGAAGCATACACCATTATGTCCTTGTCATAAATTTTAAAACCATTCCTTTTCCTCAAAAACGATTTTCAAGTCATAATTTGAAAACACTCCACATGGGGAAATGACTTAAAATGTCCTTAAGACACATGAAAGCATTTTTTGATTGCCTTTGCAGCATGTTTGGGTCACTTTTTACATGGCTATGTAATGCAAACAATCAAAATCTAAATTTGCCATGCACAGGTGGGAGCATATTTACAAGCAATTTGCTCCACAGGGAAAGGTCTTACATTAAAATGGGAAAAATAACATCAGAGACACTGAAATGCCTTATAAAGAAGCATACACCATTATGTCCTTGTCATAAATTTTAAAACCATTCCTTTTCCTCAAAAACGATTTTCAAGTCATAATTTGAAAACACTCCACAGCTCCTATGCACAAAAACACCCTGTCAGTACTAATACTTCACATTTTCTCCAATTACAATTTCTCAAAGAAAAAAAATCTATTTGTAAAACACTTGAGGCAAAGCAACATTTTAAAAACACAACTTTCTTCATAATTTTCTCCTTAAAGCACACTATTCTCTATCTAAATTAAATAAATCTTTTCTCACCTTAGCAAATACTTTATGAGTTTCAAAACAGTCTCAGAAACACACCACTTTGTCTTTAGCAGAGCAAAAGGTATGCACTCCAGAGTCTGCAGCTATCAAAAGCACAGAAATGCTGTAATTCTTCACACATATCTCTCATGTCACCCAATCAAAACTCTTCCCTCACTTTTTTCAAATCAAAACCCTTCCCCCCTCTGCCCTCTCTGCCTTTTTTGCATAGCAACCACCTCTTGGAAGACCTCTGGTGTTTGCAAGTTCACACAACAATGTTTCAATTGAACTCTGAACTCTCAGTGCACCTGCATATCCAGTGCAATCTTTCATTTAATGATTTTTTATTGACCACTCAAAATACATCTTTCAAAGAACTCATCAATGCAACCTAACTTTCTGTTTTCAGCAATCAAAATCCACCAATCACTGTTACTGCTTCATTAACACAGAAACTCCACATTTTTTTTCATTTTAAACTCTTATTTTTTCAACTGCCATTTCATTGCCACACTTCATCTGACTGCAGCAGAACCTTCTCTCACCATGTTTTCTGTCTGGATTGTTGGACATAGTTACATCTATTGGGCTCAGAGGTATGCTTATAACAGAAATTTACCTAACCTCAATTTACAAGATGTGGAAATTAAGTGGTATGGCCACAGAGGATTAAAATGTCACCAATTGATACCATTGGTGAAAACCTTTATGCATTTGCCAAAACCTGACCTGTTAATTGTGCACTGTGGAGGTAATGACTTGGGCACTTTGACTGGGGTAGGTCTGGAAATGCTTTTAAAGGACACCTTTGAGCAATTAATGGCACTTTTTCCTTAGACTGCCTTGGTATATTCAAATATATGCCAAAGACAGAAATGGAGGTGGTGGGACCAATTTTGTCCACAAATTGAGAAGTCGAGGAAGCATGTAAACAAATCTGTTTCAGCTTACATGAGAGACCATGGAATGGGCTCCGTGTACAACAATAACTTGCGTTACTACATGCAAGATATCTACAGAGGAGATGGAGTTCACTTCTCAGATGAGGGCAACAGAATTTTCATTCTGAATTTAAGACTGTGCATTGGTACCTACTTATAAGTACCTAAATGTACCATAAACCCAAAAGCTCATCTCAGAGCTACCCTACATCTGATCACTCACAATTATTATTTTACTCTAACTTTTTTCACTAATTTTCAACAAAGTACGCCCCCCCGGGGCGCTACCCGGTACGCGAACCGGAAGCTAACCTCGCGAAATGTTTAAAAAAAATGTTTTTTTTCGCACATATGGGCCTCCTCAGCCACCCTCACAAAACCTAGGGGGTCAAGATAAGTCTACCGTGCCCCCTTCTACCCATTCTGAACATTAGTTGCCCTCCATCTTGTATCTTAATTCGACCGAAACACAAAATGGTGGACTCCCGTAACGCTTCAGGTTCGCGTACCGGGGCGCTCGCCAGTTCGCGTACCGGGTCGCTCCCCGGGAAGCGCTCCATCAAAAAAGGTGGGAAAGTAATTTACAGAAAAACGACTGGAGACACTTTCACCAAATATAGATTACCTCATACTACATACCAATCCCTATCATTTTCACAAATTTGATTGAAATTCCATTTAGCCATTTAACCTGTAGACCTCTCTAAATACCGTGAGGTAAATTACTTCACACAACACATCTGAAGTGTTGGAATTGACAACCAATGAAAATGTTACTTTCATTTTCTACTTTTTTTACCTGACATTTGATTGGTTATATACCTGAATATATATAAAGGAAGAGCATGAAACACAGCCATTTTGACTACTACTTCCTGGTGTACATTTCAATTGGATTTTCACTAATCACTTCAACTTCTTTGTAAAGGTAAGTTGTTATTTTAAAAACTGAAGTATATTGTGCACTATCAGTTAATATGGTAAACTTTTTCTGATAGTTATATACTATCCCTCTGTAGTAGTTATAGATTTAGATAGACTTATTTTTTTTTTTCAAATTTCAGGCAAAATGGAAGGCGAACACAAAGTTTCATTTCAAATTGTCCTGCAAGAGAGCAGCCAAGAAATAATTGATCCAAATTATATAGAATTTATGGATGAAACTTGAGACCAAGAACTACTGCAATGTGTGCAAGCAGTAGATGACCTCCTTCAAAATGAGGACATTTTACACCCTCAGAGATTACAAACTATGTTCAATGAAAATAATGACATTTCAGACAGTGAAATGTTAGAAAGTTTATTAAATTTTGAAACACAATCACAATAATAAATAATTGCTTAAAAAATAAAGAAATTAAAAAATAATCAACAAAACCAACAATCAATTAACATACAGTATTTGAAAAGTCTATCATTCTTTTTTCCTTATAGTACGCTCCCCAGAACGCTTCCCGGTTCGCGAACCGGGCGCTGCCCACGCAAAAAAACAATTTTATTTTTTTATTTTTTTTACCCCTGCGGGGCCCTTTTAAAGCCTCCACATCAAACCTAAGGGGTCAGGGAGGATCTACTATGCCCCCTTATGGTCATTTCCCCCTTTGTTTTGGCCTCCTCTTGTCTCTCGATCCTACCGAGAGACAAGATGGCGGCCGCTCCGGACTGTTTAGAATGTTGACAGACACCGGAGAGCCAATCAGCTTCGCTTCGCGAAGTTCCGTTACGCGTCAAGTACGCGAACCGGAGCGCTGCCCAGAGCGCACTTACAGATATATATCTTTTTTTGAACGTTAATTTCTCAAAATCCACTGGAGCACATATATTGAGACCTAGCAAAGGCACATCGGGCTAACAGTCCCTACAATTTTGCCAAGTTTCGTGCAAATCCATTCAGCCGTTCGGGCTAAAAGTGAGGCCAACCGCCCTATGGAAATTAACATTGGAAAAACATGTTTTGGGACCCCCCTTTTTTCTCGGCCCCCCCTTCACGAACCCCCCCCCCCCAATTTTCATGGGCTGCTCAGAAACAAAATGTTCCATTTTCCTGAAAATTTCAGCCAATTCCGTCCACAAACGCCAAAGTTATTAGACATAGAATTTTCAAAAATCCCATAGGGAAAAAATCCTAACTATATATACCTACTGGCGACCGCCAGTAGGTAATATATATATATATATATATATTCACTGAAAAAAACATAGGTTTCAGGCCATATATAGTCATCAGTGATGTCATGTGAGATGTCATCAGTGATGTCACTGACCATGTCATGAATGATGTAATATGTGACATCAGCAGTGGATTGCGGGTGAGCGAAATATAGTTAGTACAACTAACTATATAGGAGCAATTTCAAAGGTTTTGTATGAGTGAAATGTCCAGCTAATATAACACCCCTAAAACTTATAGTTTTTTGAGTGAATTTGCAAGGTTTTTTAAATGCTAATTCCTAACTATATAAGGCCTGAAACCTATGGTTTTTTCAGTAAATTTCAAAGTTTTTTTTTAATGCTAATTCCTAACTATATAAGACCTGAAAGCCCACCAGGAATCTCTAGTATGCGCCAGGGGACTGCATTGCAGAGCGGTGTAATGAAGCCACGCCCCTTTTTACACCTCTCTGCAATGCAGCCCCCAGGCGTGTTTGCAGAGGGGGAACTAATTCCCCTTGCATACTGGGGGTCCATGGGGGCCAACTAGCCCACCTTGAAGCTGCAGTATGCGCCTGGGAGCTGCATTGCAGAGAAGTGTAATGAGGCCACACCTTTTTTTACACCTCTCTGCAACGCAGCCCCCGTGCATGTTTGAAGAGGGGGAACTAATTCCCCTTGCATACTGAGGACCCCTGGGGGCCAACTAGTCCACCTAGAACCTCCAGTATGCGCCAGGGGGCTGCATTGCAGAGGTGTAATGAGGCTATGCCCCTTGTTAGACCTCTCTGCAACGCAGCCCCCTGGCGCGTTTCAAAAGGGGGAACTAATTCCCCTTGTATACTGCGGGTCCCTGGGGGAAAACTAGCCCACCAGGAGCCTCCAGTATGCGCCAGGGGGCTGCATTGCAGAGAGGTGTAATGAGGCCACACCCTTTTTTACACCTCTCTGCAACACAGCCCCGTGCATGTTTGAAGAGGGAGAACTAATTCCCCTTGCATACTGGGGGTCCCTGGGGGCCAACTAGCCCACCTGGAACCTCCAGTATGCACCAGGGGGCTGCATTGCACAGAGGTGTAATGAGGCTATGCCCCTTTTTACACCTCTCTGCAACGCAACCCACTGGCGCGTTTGCAGAGGGGGGACTAATTCCCCTTGCATACTGGGGTCCCTGGGTCATATCTGCCCAAACGCAGTTATTCCGAACGATTTAAAATGACTTTCCTTGAGAAACATTTGGATTTGGATTATCATGTCATATACTTTGGAATTTTTGAAAGACTGACTTTGAGGATGCTATAAATTACTCAAGTCTGCCCGAATTGTGTGGGTAAAATTGATACCTAGTCACTTTGAATAAGAATATACTTATGTCTCGTCTAACATTTGGAAGAAATATCTAATTATATGACAACAGGATACCAACATAACTTGAAGGAAATAAGAACGCCCCGAAGAAGTTCTGTTGTACAGAACGAAACGCGTCGGCTGGCTGTGGTAGATAAACTTAAGGAAAATAAAAGCATTTGAATATACACCAAGATTCAGCGCTTCAATGAGGACTCTAAGTGATATGATTTGATTGGACTTATTGTGCAAGTGGTGCTGTGCCAACTTTGGAATATTCTCCACTACTCTCTACTACCTTACTCTCTACTACTCCACTACTCTCTAATACTCACTCTCTACTACTCATTCTCTACTACTCTACTACTCTCTACTACTC